>NC_138203.1:285086064-285321064 GCF_964194415.1 Vipera berus | reverse complement strand
GTCTCTCTCACAGTTCCTACTATTGAGCAAGGTACCACCTATACTATACCTGTGCATTTGATTTTTCCTGCCTAAATGTAGAACCTTACTTTCTTCACAATTGAATTTCATATTTTTAGATAGTGCCCAGTGTTCGAGTCTGTCCAGATCCTCCTGTATCTTAAGCCTATCTTCTGGAGTATTGGCTATTCCTGCCAGCTTGGTGTCATCTGCAAATTTGATGAGTTCCCCATCTATCCCCTCATCCAAATCGTTGATGAAGATGTTGAAGAGCACTGGGCTCAGAACAGAGCCCTGGGGCACCCCACTACACACTTCCTTCCATGTAGATGCAGTTCCATTGAGGACCACACACTGAGCATGGCCTGTCAGCCAGCTAAGAATCCATCTGGTGGTGATGCTATCTAACCCACATTTTTCTATCTTATCAAGTAGTATACTTAGATTTCCATAAGGTATTTGATAAAGTAAACCACAACCTACTGCTTAGTAAGCTAGAAAAAGGTGGAATAGACAACATCACCACCAGATGGATCTGTAACTATCTGGCAAACCGTACTCAACAAGTAGTCCTCAATGGTACTACATCCACATGGAGAGAGGTAAGCAGTGGGGTACCACAAGGTTCTGCCTTAGGCCCAGTACTCTTCAATATCTTCATTAATGACTTAGATGTGGGAACTGAAGGGGAACTCATCAAATTTGCAGATGACATGAAACTGGCAGGAGTAGCCAACCTTGGCGGGTTTTCTAATGAAAGGGAAGCTGATTCTTTAAATTAATTGGAGAACATGATTAATGACAAAATTAGAAAGGTGGAGAATTGTGTTTTAATATATTGTGCGAGGGGTGGAGATTTCAGATTCCAGCTTCCTTCGAGGAAGCGGTATATTAGGCTAATAAAGGACTTTTAAGGTAAACAATGCTTCAGAGTCACTTGAAAAGCCCATACGTCGGAAACGTGACATCAAATCTATAGAATTGCTTCTGTTGTTTACTCCAAATAATCCTTCCAATTCTAATTATTGGACCAATATTTCCAAGACATTTAGATGCTTACAATCTACTCCATTCCACTCCAGAGTCAAGGGACATTTGGTATAATGGACATATCCAGCTTGATAAAAAGCCAAGCAATTTGGAGGCATTTTAGGTGTTTTGAAATGAGTGGCAATGAAAATTAATTGTTCAATGGTGTTGTGGTCCAAGCCAAAGGACCAGATTGTAATAGAAGGCTATGGATTATTTTGACCATTAGGGGTGATTAGAGGGTGTATTTAGGAATGCCATGGTCTGCTGCAAACTGGGAGTCCATGACATTTGCTGTAGCTCCAGAATTAAGCATGGCATGGTTTCCGAAGAGTTTCCCATGGTATCAGTTGGTACCTGCAATGACATTGAAACCACTAGGCATTTTGTCAAGAGACCATATTGAAGAACAGCATAAGTCAATTCCCTGAATATTGAACTATCTTCCTCCAGCATCATTTTCTGGACATGTCCTGACAGAAAGACCAAAACTACTACGGAACAGTACCCCCAGGGGTGTAACTGTGCTTTGTTTTTTCACTAACATGCTTTTCTCCAGCTACTCCTCTGCACATGGAACCCTGAAAAACTTCAGAATCCCCAGAGGAGAAGGTGGTTCTCACTGCAATTATCACCGTCCTGATCTTTGAGACCTTTTTGCTGTTTCTCCAGTTACTGCCTTTGAGGTAAACATCAGACTGAAGCAGCATGAAAGGGAACTTATGTCAGAAAAGGACAAATGCTGAGTGTGTTGTACAAGATGCAGGACATGCAGGGGCTAAAAAGTGTTTTGTTAGAAGATTTGGGCAAATTCTTCAGTCTGTTTCACTGGCCCATCTTCAAAGTTTGGAACCATATCTGTGAGTTCTGCCTTTAGCATCTGCCCTTTCGCTCATTCAGGGTTCAGAAAGATGAAAGTTCTCTTCCATTCAAATATCCAAATCGTAGTGATTTATTTGTTGTCTTTACATTATTTATTTTATTTATTTATTTATTTTAATTCCATTTATATCCCGCCCTTCTCCGAAGACTCAGGGCGGCTTACAAGCTTAGCAGTAGCCTTCATTCTATGTATATGCCTGCTTATTAGGGCTTTCATACACCCCCCAAGCGGCATTATTACAAAGTCAGCTTAATTGCCCCCAACAATCTGGGTCCTCATTTTACCTACCTCGGAAGGATGGAAGGCTGAGTCAACCTTGAGCCTGGTGGGATGCGAACCTGCACTAATTGCAGGCAGCTGGTGTTACTTAAGGAGGCATTAGCCCACTGCTCCACCAAGGCTCTTGCCCACTGCTCCACCAAGGCTCTTGCATTAGGACCCTAGAGACCTTGCTGCAAATTTCCAAAACATTTAACACAAACATGTCAGAAAATATTTTGATATCAACATGAGACCCACAAGCAATGTTGGTTGGTGTCTGTGTCAGAAATGCCTGGTACATAAAAGACTCTGGAGAGAGAAAGAGAATCTGAGGGTAGCTTTAGATCAAACAGATTCTGTGTTTATGTCTCTTGGTTGACTCTGACAGGATCTGAAGCTTCCGTCTAAAAAAAATACTTTGGTTTTTTCCCCCTTACTTTCCTCTCTTAAAAAGCAAGTGTCACATAGAAGGCTCAGTCAAATGTTGCTGCTGCTTTTTTCCTGCTGATTCTGTGTCCATGGGGATCTGGGGAGATGGACAAAGCCAAACGCCTCCTGACTCTGCAGCAGGATGAAGTGGACCCAGAGAATCATTACAAGCCAGGAGATTATATGGTTAGTGGCATAGTCTCTGCAATACAGGCTAGGTTTCAACCATTAAACTTCAACAGAAGTCCTTCAATAAGATTCTCCATGTAAGTCAATTTTCCTACACTACATTAGAGCCACTTCAGCAAGTGTCTACAGATCCCATCCTTCAAAAACACAAGGAGCTCTCTAACTGATCTGTGCCCTTTGCTAACTTATTTTCTGATTTTACCTTGGGGCCCCTATTGCACGCTGCCAATCATGAAACGTATTTCAAGCTTTAAACTATCAAATATCAAGACCAATTCAGATATTTTTCCCCATTCACTTTCCATTCTGTCCTATGAGGAGAGATAAGAGTTTGTACTCAGAGGAACAGAAGGAAATCTCTCTTTCACCGCACCCCTGAGCTGATCTGGTCTCTGTGGGACATCTGGTTCAAGCATAACGGGATGCTGTTTTTTCTCTCTGCATTTAGAGATAATTCCACTATTGTTTCTGTTAGGTATTGGGCTCAATTGTAACACCACGTGGTAATCTGGAGCTAGCTAACGGCTCTCCAGCAACTCAGACTCCCCATTTCCAGTGCTGCTATTGGCTGCCCCTAGGTGACAATGGGTTGCTTATTGGCTGCCGCCTAGGGGCCAGGCTATAAATTGCTGCAGGCTGCAGCCCAATTCTCAGTTCAGATCCTGCAAGCAAATAAACATGACCATTGCTGAACTCACTTGCCTCGTCTCCATTCCTGCACAATGAACTAGCTACACAACAGTTTCTCCACATTAAAATTTACTGCTGGGATGAAAACATCCCACTTAGGAACTTAGGAATTCATAGATATAGAAAATATATCTTATTCTCATTCACGAGTTCATGCCAGGAAGCAAAAAATTAATTTCAATTTTAAAAATAAACCATTGGTTGGTTGGTTGCTTTAGTTGTTTATCTCTTTATAGAATTCAAACTTTGTCTTTCTCTTAAATTAAAAGAAAAAAATAAATAACAGGAAAAAAATGAAAGTAATTTCCCCCAAACAGCAAAAAGCAAACAACAAAGATCTATCCAACAATGGCTCAATCTTCACTCTGTCCAACACATGGAGAAAATAATCTGGTCTTTAACAGCTTCTGAATGTCATCCATGCAAGAGCCATTTTGAATCAGTCAAAACTGCAATTCCAAAAATATTGATAATATCTAAAATATAAAAGAGACAATAGTTTCTTTAAGCTCTCTGGGCATATGAATCAGTTTTATTAATACAGAGATAGCAGGGCATCAAATGTAGAACAAAATGCTAGAAGACCAGCACATGAAACTGAACTTGTGCTAGTTTAACCAACTAGGAGAGTGACTTTTAAATAATATTGTGTAATTTGAAATATTCTATAGCTTTTATTCTTTTTATATGTCAATATGTTGGAATATTGCAAACTGGGAAAAATGTGACTGTTTAAAATGTATTATCATGTAATGAAAGCTAAATGTTATTTTCATTGATGTGCTTGTAACCTGCAGAATATCAGTCAAATTTTATTGGAAATTTATGCCCTTCCTTTTGGCTATCGAGGACATCAACCGGAAGGGCCACCTCTTACCCAACATCACCCTGGGTTACAATGTTTATGAAAACTTCTTAAAGGTAGAAATGACTTCAGATCCTTTGCTAGACTTGCTTTCAGATGGGGAGGCCAATGTTCCCAACTACAGGTGTGGAAGGCAGAGAAACACAGTAGCTGTTCTGGAAGGGGCAGAGACTGGCATCTCCATCCAGATTGCAACCATATTGGGAACCTACAAAATCCCTCAGGTGTGTCTTTCTTGTGTAGACAGTTTTGAGTCATGCAGGTTTCCTCTGCAAATGAAAAGCAGGGGTGTTTTTTTACGGAAATGGTAAAGGTTGCATTTTCCTTCTTACATTTAAAATACCATCTTCCATTTCTTTCAGATCAGTTATAGTTTTGCTTCTAGGATTCTAAGGGATAAAACTTATTTTCCATTCTTCTACCCAATGCTCCCTGCTGAAGGAGTTCAGTACCCAGGGATGGTCCAGATTCTTCTCCATTTCAAGTGGACATTGGTTGGACTCCTTGCTCCAGAAAATGACCAGGGGGAGAGATTCATGAGGACAATGTCTTCTTTAATGTTAAGGAATGGCATTTGTGCAGTTATATATCAAAGCTTTCCACTGAACGTTGCAGATATGACTTTCAATGTAAAAGAATATAAAAAATGGAGAAATCTCAATGTCTTCATTTATGATTCAGAGACTAGTTCATTCTCGATAGGAATGCTAGTTATGCATGCAATATTTACATATCTGTCGGATCATGTTCTAGATAAAGTGTGGATCACCACAGCACAGTGGGATTTCAGTCTTAATTTTATGTTTAGTGGGAATTCCTTCAAACACATTGGTGGCATATTTTCCTTTCTGATAACGAAAAGGAAATGGGCAAGTTATGATGCTTTTGATATCTTTGTTGAATTCTTACTTAACTTTTTGGAGAAAACCTTTAGATGTTCATCCACTAAGGACTCCTTTTCAATGAAAATCAGGAAACGGTGTATACAGAAAGAAGAACTGGAGGCTCTGGGAAAAGAGGACATTGATCGGATCCTGACCCTGGACAGCTCCTTCATTTACAACACCATCTGGGCTGTTGGAAGGGCCTTAAATTCAGCTTATGTATCCACATCAAAGAGATCAGTGAGGAACAGAAAAATGAATATGGAGATTCCAAGGCTGAAAGCTTGGCAGGTATTTCTTTTCCATTAGATATCTTTCTTCGAAATATGGAAATTACTTTTATAAACAGCTGCCTTCGTTATTTATTCTGAAAAAATAATAATAACTAAATTATCCTAAAACTAAATCCAGTCTAATTCCAACCTTCCATTTCCTTCATTTTCTTTTTTTAAATTTTTTTTATTTTAATTCCATTTATATCCCGCCCTTCTCTGAAGACTCAGGGTGGCTTACAAGCTTAGCAGTAGCCTTCATTCTATGTATATGCTTGCTTATTAGGGCTTTCACACACACCCCAAGCGGCATTATTACAAAGTCAGCTTAATTGCCCCCAACAATCTGGGTCCTCATTTTACCTACCTCGGAAGGATGGAAGGCTGAGTCAACCTTGAGCCTGGTGGGATGCGAACCTGCACTAATTGCAGGCAGCTGGTGTTACTTAAGGAGGCATTAGCCCACTGCTCCACCAAGGCTCTCCACCAAGGCTTTTCCATTTCCTTTGATCCTTTTTTTTTGCAATGTATATGTTTTATGTTTTTCAAAGTAAATACATTAATAGCTTGATTATTCAGCTGCCCTTATTCAGCCAACTGATGAAGTGGTATAAACCAGAATCCGCGTTCAGGTCTCACATTAGACTCTTAGAGGCAATCAGGTAATTCTCTCCGATCTCAGAAAGGAATGACTAGCAGATAGATGTTGTGGGTCAATATCACCACTGAAGAAAAACTCAGGAAAAGAAGAATAATGATGTTTCCTACTTTATTTGTGCAAATAATGATACAAGGCAAGAGACAAACATAACAAAAAGCCTCATTTTGAAAGACAAAGGCTAAAATTTCTTTTATAAGTTAATTATTTTTAGATTAATAAATCAACAGTGAAAAAAGAATTGCCTTTTTCCTTTAAAGGAATTATATAATAATATTGCTGTGGTAAAGCAGTGGGAACAAGAACATGACCAGATACTTCACTTCTGTCATTTGCAATCATTATTCTGATATTTTTCTACCCAAATTTTAATCTGACAGTAAAACCTGTTTTTTGGGCAGAGAGACAGAAATATTCAGATCCTTCCCAGCATAGATCAATGTCCCTTATAAACTCTTATTTATCTTTCTTTCCAGCTTCACCCCTTCCTTCAAAGCCCTCAGTTTTACAATAATTCCATAGAAGGGGTATATCTGAATGAGAAAGGCAATCTTATAGCTGACCTGGATATTGTGAGCTGGATTGTTTTCCCCAATAATTCTGTCAAGAAAGTGAAATCTGGGACTCTAGAATCTCAGGATTTTAAAATTTACATTGACCAGAAAAGTATCGCACAAGTGGAAATGCTGAGCAAGGTGGGACTATTATTTATTTTATCCCACTGAATGTGGCAAACACAGTATTTCAATTTGGGGTTGGGTGGGGATTGCCTTCAATGGGTTTTTACATTAATAAGCAAAGGAATAATCAGTCTCTCAAGAGTGAGAACTTCTTTATTGGCTATTCAGAGGGCCATGAATAATAATCTTAAATTTTCATACAAATTATTCAATGAGTCTGTGGAAAGGGAGGTAGACTGAGGGAGTCTATCAAATAATGCAAAACAAAACAAAATGTCTAGGTAATTATTGTATTTTGTAGGTGCCACCCATCTCACTATCCAGAATTCTATCTTCCTTTCTCTCCTAAGCCCTTGCCTCCTTCTATGTGTGTGGAAAGCTGTCATCCTGGATTCATGAAGGTTGTTCAGGAAGGGAAGCCCATCTGCTGCTATGATTGTCATCCTTGTGCAGAAGGAACCATCTCCACCATAGAAAGTGGGTAACTGTTGAAAACTGGGCAGATGTTTGGGAAGTTTATGGAAGCTGACATTGGTCAAAGGTTGTTTTGATAGACATGACTTTTTAAAAAATATTCTCTTTTTTCCGTAATAAATGAAAAGAAATAATCCTGGAAGTTAAATGTGGAACCGGATATTAAAAGCAAGGGGATCAAAGAAGCCTTGGAATTCATGAGAGGTGGCATTTTTTGCTTTTCATTCTTGTTTTCTGGTCAACTTCCACGATTTTTTTCTTGGTATCTCTGTAAAATGGAGAAATCCTTTCTTCTCCTCTATTCCTTCTACTTCTCTCCCTGAATATAGTCATACTGAAGGATGATCTTGTTTAACAGTCCCAAAAACATGTCCAGCCCTGAATCCATTCTTCCTTCCTTCCTTCCTTCCTTCCTTCCTTCCTTCCTTCCTTCCTTCCTTCCTTCCTTCCTTCCTTCCTTCCTTTGTCATCCTTAATACAACAACAATTGTATTGATTAGCCCTTGGACCATATCAAAGTACAAAGTTCCAGCAACAAACCGTCACCAAAGCTTGATAAAAGCAATCCAAAATGCAATTTGATAAAATACAATTTAAAATGCAATTAAAATACAATTTAAGTTGAAATAGTAATAAAATACAAATTTAAGATATAGATAAAATATGATAGTCATCCTAAATAAGAAATGAGGAACTTTATCTTATGTTTAAATGGGGGAAAGGAACACCTCTTTTAGCTGGATTCACAGGAAGAATGTTAACACTAAGACTGTTTTTTCCCCCATCACTCAAAAGAGTTGCCCAAGGAGACAGAAACTATTGGTGCTTGCTTTCTACAGTGGGTGGGTGGATAATGAAACAAATGAATGAAGGCAAATATATGTGTCCCATAATAATGTTGCAGGATCCAATTTGAGTCAGTCACCAGGACCAGTTTAATCTTTAAGTTTTTGACTTGCGATGGAGCCCATGAGGATTGGATCCTGAAACAGGGGAATACACCAGCCAGAGTAACTACTCTCCAGTTTGCTTGATCAAAGCAGTGGGGGGGGGGAATTGACATTTGCACAGTGGGATGTGATAAAAGAGTTTTCCCAACCTCCAGTTTATTCATACGGATGAGCACATAAATGAGATCTGGAAGAAGACCCTTGAATCTAACATTCTCCCTCTTTCTGGGCTTGAAGTACTCCAGTTTTGGATGTCCCAATGACTATTTCTCCATGGATTAATGCTAAGGGGTCTACAGAGTGCTTTGACCCTCAACTCTGAAGGATGGTTTATGATCCAAACAATGCATAACACATTGAAATGAATGTAAAATGCATTCATACACACCATCACCAATTTCACTCCAACTTTACATTTGATGAAAGAACTGCTTGATAGTAGATTTTAAATCTTTTTCTTTTCAGATGCTGAAAAGTGCGCCAAATGTCCAGCAGATCAGCATCCAAACATCAACCGAGATGAATGTATACCTAAGACTGAAACTTTCCTATACTATCAAGAAAATTTGGGGATTATCCTCACTTCTCTTGCAATGTTCCTGTGTTTAGTAACATCTTTTATCTTGGGAATCTTCATTAAATTCAGAGAAACTCCCATAGTCAAAGCCAACAATCGGGACCTTTCCTACATCCTCCTCGTCTCCCTCCTGCTTTCGTTCTTGACATCATTCCTATTCATTGGCCAGCCGAGAAGAGCCACTTGCTTTCTCCAACAAACAGCCTTCAGCAACATCTTCTCAGTTTCCATTTCTACGGTCTTGGCCAAAACAGTCACTGTGGTATTAGCATTCTTTGCCACAAAACCAGGGAATAATTTACAGAGATGGCTAGGGAAGACCTTGGCCAATTCTATCATCCTTTCATGTTCTGTTGTCCAAGTTGTCCTCTGCAGCATCTGGTTGGGCACTTCTCCTCCATTCCCTGAGTCAGACATGTACTCACAATCAGCAGAGATAATCCTGCAATGCAATCAAGGCTCTGTTGCCATGTTCTACCTTGCCCTTGGCTACATGGGTTTCCTGGCTGTTATCTGCTTCACAGTGGCTTTCCTGGCTAGGAATCTCCCTGGGGCTTTCAATGAAGCCAAGCTCATCACTTTCAGCATGCTGGTCTTCTGCAGCGTCTGGATCTCCTTTGTACCCACCTATCTGAGCACCAAGGGGAAGTATACAGTTGCTGTGCAGATCTTCTCCATCTTGGCTTCGAGCACTGGCCTGCTATGCTGCATCTTCATCCCCAAGGGCTACATAATTTTTTTAAGACCAGACCTGAATGCAAAAGAACATTTGATGTCAAAATAAAATAGAAATTAATTTGTATATGATTTCTCCTCAAATGCCAGTTAATAATACAAAGGGATTTATTTCTCCTTTAAAATTCCTAAAAAAGCATGTGTTCACATAGACATATTTTTGTTTTGCATCACAATAGAAATAAGTGTATAAAGTACTATTTATTTATTTATTTATTTTTGGGACTTATATGCCGCCCTATCTCCCGAAGGACTCAGGGCGGCTAACAACAGTAAAAAACAACAAAACAAAAATTAAAAAAAGAATTAAATAGCCCCAAAATAAATTAACTACAGTTAAAAATTAAACATATTTAAAAACCCATCATCAATCCAGGTCAGCCTGATGGAAGAGAAAAGTTTTGAGGTCGCGGCGAAAGGAGCGGAGGTCCGGGGCCATCCGAAGCTCAAGGGGGAGTTGGTTCCAAAGGGCTGGTGCTCCCACAGAGAAGGCCCTCTCCCTGGGGGTCGCCAGCCGACATTGTCTGGCCGACGGCACCCTGAGGAGGCCCTCTCTGTGTGAGCGCACTGGGCGATGGGAAGTCGTCCCCGGTAGCAGACGGTCCTGCAAGTATCCCGGGCCTAAGCCATGTAGGGCTTTAAAGGTAAGTACCAGCACCTTAAATCTCGCCCGGAAGACAACTGGTAGCTAATTTGTAATAAATATATTTTATCTTTTTTCTTTGTGTTTAAGTATGTAGAAAACTCCTCTCACTTTCCCCTCCCCTCTTTCCTCCAAATGTTGGTTTTCAGTTTATGTTGCATAATTTATAAACACAGTTTGAAAATCTCAACTTATGCTTTTCTCTCTGCCACCCTCTGCTCCCATAGACAATAATTTTGTTACATCAATATATTTAGAACCCCATTCCTCTGTCTAGAACTTCACCCATCATCTTGGTACACTCTACAATGGCAGCCCCTTCACTTTTGTGCCTAGTAGCAGAGATCCAGTGGCCAGTGCCCATTGGATGTAGCCAAATAACAACAGTGAGTAATACAGAAACTAACAGATAATTGTCCTCTATAAACTTTTCACCTTTGACCAATTATATTGGGTGGAAATGATGGATTAATAGATTCCAAAAGATACTTTGAGTTTATCTTATGATGTATCTTTTCCCAGATCTTGAAGAGGCCCAATGTCTTGTTTTATTAGCCAATTAATAGAATTAGTATTCTGTTCAGAAGTTACCCATCCTGAGAAGATCATCCTCACATAAATCTGATAAAATTATGAAGTTGAGCTCAGTTCTAACAAAACTCTCCTGGGCTTTATCTAACTTGGGGAAACATTAACTTGAAATCACTACATCTGCAGATGTCTATGGTACATGGAAAACTGTTAGTAGAATTTTTTTTAGTTTGAGATATTCTCTTAATGGAACAATTGTTGCATTTCATTTATTTTTCAATTTATTTTGCCAGTCATCTCATATTTATGACTCTGGCTTGCTTACAGTTAAAATATAAATGGTCTCAGAAAAAAGCCATATAAACAATGCAAACATTAAAATAGTAAAGACATTCAACAACAGTACAACTGTTTTATATGTGCATGTGTGGAGGAAGATGAGAATATAGAGAGTTACCTGGTACTGAAGGAGGAACTTGAGAGGATGTGCAAAGTAAAGAACAAAGATGTCCCAATGGTCATAAGTAGCACTTGGGGTTATGACTCCTAAGCTTGGAGAGAGAGAGAGAGAGAGAGAGAGAGAGAGAGAGAGAGAGAGAGAGAGAGAGAGAGAGAGAGAGAGAGAGAGAGAGAGAGAGAGAGAGAGAGAGAGAGAGAGAGAGAGAGAGAGAGAGAGAGAGAGAGAGAGAGAGAGAGAGAGAATGTGGGTGATATGTGTCTTGTGTCAATTTCAGGTACTCTGCCAGATACCAGATACAGATACACAAACATATTCATACACAAACACATACAAACACACACCAGTGACTGTGGCTTTCCTGTCTCTTAGTATCAGCAATCATCCAGAGGTTTTCTGGAAATGTGAGAGACTATAACAGACATACTCCTTTCTCAGTTACTGAAAATTGCACCAAGTGCCCAGATGATCAATATGCAACCAGGAACCGAGTCCAATATATCCCCAAATGAATATCCTTCCTTTACTATGCAGAACATCTGGGTATCATCCTGATCTCCTTTGCCCTGCTGTTTTTCTAACCACAGGCCTTGTCGAAGTCAAAAACTGGGGCCTCGAGGATAGAATAGAGCTGGAAGTGACCTTGGAGGTCTTCTAGTCCAGCCCCCTGCTCAAGCAGGAGAACCTATACCATCTCAGACAAGTGACTATCTAGTTTCTTCTTAAAAATCTTCAGTGATGGAGCACCCAAGATTTCTGGGGATAAACTGTTCCACTGGTTGATTGTCCTCACTGTCAGGAAGTTTCTCCTTAATTCCAGGTTGCTTCTCTCTTTGATCAGTTTCCAACCATTGTTTCTCATCCTTCCCTCTGATGCTTTGGTGAACAATCTGGCCCCCTCTGGCTTGTGGCAGCCTCTCAGATACTGGAACACCGCTATTATGTCTCCCCTATTTCTTCTTTTCTTTAGACTTGCTTTGCTTCTTGTTCTCCTTTTTTCTTAGGAAACCAAGAAAAGCCATCTGTCTTCTCTGACAAAGTGTTTAACATTGTCTTCTCAAGAGTTGTGTCTTCAGACACAATAGACATTGTGGTGCTGGCCTTCCTGGTCACAAAACCAGGAAAGAGAGAGGTCGGAGAAGAGCTTGGCCAACTCCATCATTCCTTCTTCTTCTACTGTCCAAATTTTCATCTGTGCAATGTGGGGGGGAAGGACTTTCTTCCTCTTTCTTTGACTCTGACCTACATTCCCAGCTAGGAGTGATCATCTTTCACTGCAATGAAGATTCTGTCACCATATTTTATTTTGCTCTTGGCTGCATGGGTTTCCTAACTGCCATTTATTTCATGGTAGCTTTCTTGGTCAGAAACCTGTCTGGGGCCTTCAACAAAGCCAAGCTGATCACCTTCAGCATGCTGGTCTTCTGCAGTGTCTGGGTCTCCTTCCTGCCCATCTATCTGCCCATCTATCAAGAGCCATGGTGGTGTAGTAGTTAGAATGCAGTATTGCAGGATAATTCTGCTAACTGCTGGCTGCCAGCACTTAAATTCTCACTGACCCAAGGTTGACTCTGCCTTCCATCCTTCTGAGGTCAGTAAAATGTGAACCCAGATTGTTGGGAGCAATATGCTGACTCTATAAACCTCTTAAAGAGGACTGTAAAGCACTGTGAAGTGGTATATAAGTGTAAGTGCTATTGCTATTGCTATCTGAGCACCAAAGAACAGTCCATGGTGGCTGTGCAGGTCTTCTCCCTCTTGGTCTGCAATGCTATGTTGCTGTGTTGCATCTTCTTCCCCAGGTGCTACATTATCATTCTGAAACTATATCTATTTTATGGTTCACTTGCATCTGCTTGACAGTTTAAGATATTTAAAACTAAAAGAAATAAAAATATTAACAATATTAGACTAATCAAATTAAAATCCAAGATAATCATCAAACAATGTTGATGACACATTGTTGCAACAACAACTGCTCTAACTGGTATAACATCTCTTTCTCCTGATGTGCTCATTCTTAACAATTTTTATAGATCAAATTCCATTCTCTTTGTAGTTTCCTTTCTCTTGGACTTCAGTCCCAGTCTCATGGAGCTGAGATACTAAATAGAATTTCTGATTTTTGCTTAGAAATTTCATGTAGCACTTTTCTATAGCCTTTGTTTTCTTGACAGGTTTAGCATTCTGGTACTGTTTTTCCCCCCACTTCTGTACTGACTAATTGTCCTAGCACTACCTAGCCTATCCAGTGTTCCTAGTTTCTAGGAAAAAATAAAATAAAATCCTGTGGCTTGGTGTGTGAGCTATCAGACACAAAGAATGAAAGCCATACATTTAATTACAGATAAGAAGATGTATTTCTCAAGCTAATACACAAGACTCTAGTCAACTAACATTCAGTACCAAAATGGCACTAGATAAAAATTAACAGAATTCAAGAGGAATTGGACTTTGACCCTTAGTGGAAACATGATGACTCTAGGCTGATGATCCACTTAACTCTGCCTCCCCTCAGCACTGTGAATGATCATCTCCTTTACCCAAAATAATCCTTCCCATCCTAATTATTGGTACAATATCTCCAAAGCATTTAGATGCTTATAATCTATTCCATTACACTCCAGAATCAAGGGACAGATCCAGCTTGATAAACAAACAAGCAATTTGGATGCATTTTAGGTGTTTTGAAATAAGTGGCAATGAGAATTAACATCAGTGCTGTGACAATTGAGAAACTGTAGCCATTTTACCTTTTGGTTTCCTTGTGCTTTTGTCTGCTGTTTGAGATTCTCAGATGTAGAAGGGGGGAAGGGGGAATGCTTGAGCATTTTCTGTTAGCCATAACATTTGCAGCTGGGTAGAATCAAGGTCAATGTTAGATAAAGTTTTGTCGGGTTGAAAAGTTGAGAGGAGAGCCCACATTTTAGAATAATTGGTGAATGTGATTTATGACAGCCTTTCTGGGGTGGGAATTGCAATTTGTTACTTTGTATCAAGGGGAGCTCTGAGCATTTTCAAAAAAAGAAAGCTGAGTTTTTTGACCATCTTCAGAAAAGAAAGCTGTGTTGAACAGCTTTCTTGTTCTTAAGTACTATTTAAAAATGGAATTTGTAAATAAAGAACAGATCTACATGTATCTTTTTGGGGAATTAAAAAAAACCCTGATGGTCTAAATGTGTTTTCCATATTTCTTATCACATAGTTATTTTGTTATTTGAAAAAAGTGAACCATGATATAATATCATGCAAGAAACTCATATTAAAGAGACTGACAAAAAGTAATTAACAAATAACAGCTTAGGTCTGGAATTTATTTCTGCTAATTCTAAGAAAAAAAATAATGGAATAGGTTTGTATATTAAACCCCAATTACATTTACATTTACAGCATCAGATTTACTTTCACCACCAGACACATCCGCAGCTGAGCGTCCTTTCTGGTGCTACTAGTACTAGCCCTCTGCTCTTTCCCAGTAGCATATTGGACGCCTTCCGACCTGAGGGGCTCATCTTCCAGCGTCATATCGTTTTGCCTTTTGGTACTGTCCATAGGGTTTTCATGGCAAAGATACTGGAGTGGGTTGCCATTTCCTTCTCCAATGGTTCACGTTTTGTCAGATCTCTCTGCTATGACCTTTCTGACTTGGGTGGCCCTGCACGGCATAGCTCATAGCTTCATTGAATTATGCAAGCCCCTTTGCCACGACAAGGCAGTAATCCATGAGGGGGATAGATATATAGATATAGTTATATAGATATATATATATATAGATAGATAGATAGATAGATAGATAGATATAGATCGATATAGATAGGTATAGATAGATAGATACATAGATAGATAGATACATAGATAGATAGATACATAGATAGATACATAGATAGATAGATAGATAGATAGATACATAGATAGATACATAGATAGATAGATATTGATGATCAAGGCAGATGTGTAATTGTACAAATTGAATTAGAGGTTATAAAATCTATTGTGGTGGGATTATACACCCCACACCAAGAAAAAGCCAAATTTGTTAAACATTTCTCTGAACACTGACTCTTCTATTCTTTTCAGTATTGGTGTATAATCGGGGATTACAATGCGGCAGTAATCCCAACAACTGGACAGATCAGCTGATAAAGAAATTTTAAAAACACAAGGGAAACTGCCCCAAACTTTTTTCCAGCTGACCAATACTTTAGGTTTGATTGATGTAAAAATGGAATACCAAAAAACTTTACCTTCTTTTCAGAAAGAAACAACTCCTTTTGTAGAATCAATATAATTTGGATTACATAAAATCTACTTCACAAAACAACTAAAGTTATTATTCTTCCAAAAACTTTTTCTGACCATAATCCAGTGTCTTTACATCTTAAATTTGATCCTCAGTTTTTAAATGGAGATTAAATGAATCTGTTTTACAGCAACCACAGATTGTTAAAGAATGTAAACAGGTACTTCAAGAATATTTCAATAATAATTTAGGCAAGGAAAAAAATCTGACAACAGTTTGGGATGCTTCTAAGGCTGTGGCACAAGGAATTTATACAATATAATACAGTAATTAAGAGAAAGATGGATGAAAACATCCAAAATGTTTTATAAGAAATTAAATTGAAGGAGAAGGAACTCCCAGAATTCACAAGATTCTAAGATTCTTTGTTGTTGTTGTTAGCTGCGAAATCATGTCCTACCCATCACGACCCAATTGACAATGTTCCTCCAGGCCTTCCTGTCCTCTACCATCTTCTGGAGTCCATTTAAGTTCACGCCTACTGCTTCAGTGACTCCATCCAGCCACCTCATTCTCTGTCATCCCCTTCTTCTATTGCCCTCAGTCTTTCTCAGCATTAGGCTCTTCTCCAGTGAGTCTTTCCTTCTCATTAGGTAGCCAAAGTATTTGAGTTTCAACTTCAAGATCTGGCCTTCTAAAGAGCAGTCAGGGTTGATCTCCTCTAGGACTGAGTGGTTTGATCGCCTTGCAGTCCAAGGGATTCGCAGGAGTTTTCTCCAGCACCATACTGTAGTTCAAAGGCCTCAATTCTTTGGTGCTCAGCCTTCCTTATGGTCCAACTTTCACTGCCATACATTGCAACTGGGAGGACCATAGCCTTGACACTTTTATTGACAGGGTGATGTCTCTGCTTTTTAGTGTGCTGTTTAGATTTGCCATGGCTTTCCTCCCAAGGAGGAAGCGTCTTTTAATTTTTGGCTACAGTCCCATCTGCAGTGATCTTGGAGCCCAGGAAAATAAAATCTGTCACTACCTCCATTTCTTACCCATCTATTTCCAGGAATGGAGATGGCTGGATGCCATGATCTTAGTTTTCTTAATGTTAAGTTTCAACCCAACTTTTGCACTTTCCTTCTGCACAGACAGGTCAGTCCTAGAGGAGATCAACCCTGACTGCTCTTTAGAAGGCCAGATCGTAAAGCTAAAACTCAAATACTTTGGCCACCTAATGAGAAGGAAGTGTTAGGCATATGGTGTTAGCCTACAATGTTGGGTTGAAAATATATTAACCATAATGCTATGGCTTTAAGATGTTAATTGGCCAATGGGTGTGTAAGTGTTCTCATGGCCATAAGAGGAAGCTAGGAACGTAGCTTCTCTCTCTCTCTGAATTCACTGATCTCTACTATTACTGTTTTTGCTCTGCTGTTGGTTTACTACTGTTGTAAGCTGAACTGTGTATTTGACCTCTGGACCGGTAAGAAGACTTTGTAGTTTGGATTACTCCTTGGACTGTTGCTATTGTGTATGACTTGGACTGTTTATTTTTGACTGTGCATTTTTGTTCTTACACCACCTCAAAGTAAAATACTTTTTGCTTTTAGAACTCAGTGTATTTCTGTGTGTGATTTTTACTGCTCTCAGTGCCCTTCCTTGTCTGTGCAACTCTTTGGTAGCACAAGGAGACCTCTGCACAACAAATTCCTTAACACTGGTTATGGGCCCAGGCCTGTACTGAGAGTAAGTACACACAGTTTTCCTAGCTGAGTTTGTATTTGGTGTAAAATGGCACAGGAACTGTTGTCAGGCATCTCCTGGATAACCCGGTTGGATGGGACAAACTATGTTTCCTGGTCCACAAAATGCTGCTTGCTTTTGCGCAAGGAAGGACTATGGACTGTTGTAAATAACCCACCAGATACTACTGCTTGGGATCCAGATGACGAAGAGGATGCAAAGAAGTTAGACGACTTTAAACAAAACAATGAGAAAGCTCTTTGCATTATTGGACTAACACTGAATGACCAGCAGCTTGTCCATATTCGTGGTGAGGAGTCTGCTGCTAGGTGTTGGGATGTTTTGCGAAGGCTTTATGTTCGTGACAGTGTGGGTGCACATATACACCTTACACGTAAGCTGTTTAGGGCTCGTCTGCAGAAGAATGGAGATATGCTGACCCATTTAAATTACATGAAGGCAACTTTTCAAGAGCTTCATGAAAAGGAGCTGATTTTTTCAGAGTTGCATCAGGTCTACATTATTCTGTCATCTTTGGATGAGAGTTATGATGGATATGTTTCTTCTTTGGAAGTCCTGACCAGAGAGGAACTGACATTGACTAACATTACTGGGAGACTGCTGGAAGAGTCCAGAAGGAGGCGTGACAGAGACCAGCTGAGAGAGACACAGCCACGAGAGGAGCAGCAATTCACCACTGCTTACAACGTCAAGAAATGTTATTCTTGTGGGGCTAGAGGGCATATAGCCAAATTCTGTAGAAAGGGTAAAAAACAGAATGTGAATAGCAGTGGGAAGGCTAAGAAGGGCATTGGTTTGGCTATTTCTGGTAAACCAACATCCAGAAATAATGAATTGTGGGTTGTTGATAGTGGGGCTTCACAATGCATTACTAAAGTGAAAAAGAGGTTTGTTAATATGAAAAACAGCAACCAATATGTTTCACTAGCCAACGGTTGGAGGATGAAGGCCTCTGGTGAAGGTAATTCCTATTGTCCATGCATTGATGAACAGTTACCTATGTTATACATACCTAAACTAAGATTCAACCTGTTATCTGTAAGGGAATTGGTTAAGGTTGGGTTTGTGGTAACATTCAGAGGGGAGCAATGCACTATTGAGAGGAATGGAACCTGTGTAACTGCTAATTTGAAAAATGGTTTATTCGTTCTCACAAGTAACCAGGTTAGTACAGTTAAAGCTAACTCGATATGTGAGAACAAGAAGCCACATGATGAATGTATACATTTATTGCATAGGCGGTTAGGGCATGTAAACTTTAACTCACTACGTAAAACAGTTGAGTTAGTAGAAGGAATTAAACTGAAGCCATGTAGTAAGTATTTGAATTGCAATGCCTGTAATCAGGAAAAGAGTAAGGCAAGTCCGGCAAACAGGATAAACAGCTTCAAAACAACTGTACCTTTGGAAGTTGTGTTTGCTGATTTAATTGGACCCATGAAACCAATTTTAGGAGGGTCATGTTATATTTTAAGTATATTGGACCACTACTCTAGATATGGTTTTTGTTATCTGCTTAAGTCAAAGGCAGATACTTTCCAACAATTTGCAAACTGGCTGAAGTTTGTGGAAAGGAAAACAAAGAGAAAGGTTCAGTGCATAATTACTGATAATGGTACTGAATTTACAAATAAGTGTTTTGTTGATATGTTACAATCAGCTGGTATTGAGCATAAACGTTCAGCCCCATATAGGCCTCAACATAATGCTTTTGTTGAGAGACGTGGGCAAACGTTACAAGCCATGATGAGAACCATGTTACAAGATTCTGGCTTAACAGATAGACTGTGGGGGGAGGCAGCAAAATGTGCAAACCATGTTCTGAATATAGTTGTTAATACTTCTACTGGTAAAATACCATATACTATATGGCATGGTAGAAGACCAAACCTTGATTACCTGCACACGTTTGGCACCCCAGCTTGGGTCCACATTCCTGCGCAACTCAGGAGTAAAGGCCAACATAGGGCTAGGCAATTATACTTCGTAGGTTATGAAGCTAACCACAGATCATATCGTTTCTGGGAACGAGGCACAACTAATGTATATAACAGTGCGAGTGCAAAATTCCTTGAGCACATTGGTTGGGATAGGTTAGAGCAAGTAACTGTTAATACTGATCCTCTAGTGTTTGAGGACTCCTATGATAATGTAACTAGTAATGATAATACTTCTCCTGTAAATATAAAAGATGAAGAGGAGATAGGGGAGATAAAAGAGGAATCAGAGGAAGGAAAGGAGTCAGAAATTCAAAGCCCTGTAATTCCTTGGTGTTCAACGCGTATCAGACGTCCACCTGATCGCTATGAAGCTAGTGTAATATGTCAAGTTAGTTCAGTACCTTCTAACTATGATGAGATCAGGATGTATCCTGAAAAGGAACAAGCATCATGGAAAGCTGCAATGAACAGGGAGTTGAAGTCTTTGCAGGATCTTAAGGTTTATCAGAAAGCTAAACTGCCACCTGGTGAGCAAGCTATAGGTTGTAAATGGATATATAAGTTAAAGAAGGGTGTAGACGGGACTGTAACCCATAAGGCACGTTTGGTTGCACAAGGTTTTGCACAAACTACTGAGGATTATGACGAAGTGTTTGCACCCAGTCTAAGGGCAACTACTTTAAGAGCAGCTTTAGTATGGGCGGCTAAAAACCAACATATGGTTACCCATGTAGATGTTGAAACTGCATATCTACATGCTCCATTGCAACATACTATTTATTTAAGAATACCACCAGGATTGACCAGTGATAGAGACCATGATTGTTGGGAATTAAAGAAAAGCCTCTATGGATTGAAACAATCAGGCTATGAGTGGAACAAATGTATAGTAAATGAGTTAAGTGCAATAGGTTTTGTAGCCAGTAATGCTGATCCTTGTTTGTTTAGAAGGGAACACAACGGAGCATTATCTTTTCTCTTATTATTCACAGATGATATTGCAATAATAACAAAAACTGAGTTAGAAGCACAAACTATCATTTCAAGATTGCAAAATAAATTCACAATTAGAAATCTTGGAGAAATTAGCCACTATTTGGGGTTAGATATTGTGAAAACAAATAGGGGTTTTAAGGTGTCACAAGCCAGTAAAATATCTCAGTTATTAAAGAGATACAATATGGAAATGTGTAAACCAGCTAAAACTCCGATGGCTATGGATTTTAAGGACACTAATGTTGAGAGTCCTGTATTTGATAAGACTATGTACCAATCTTTGATAGGAAGTCTTATGTATCTGAGTAATTGGTCTAGACCTGATATTTCTTACTGTGTAAATCAATTAGCTAGGTACCACAATAATCCAACTGTTAGACACTGGCAATCAGCTAAACGAGTATTAAGGTATTTGAAGCAGACTATTCACTACTCGTTATATCTAGAGCCAAATCGTGAGTTAATCCTTACTGCATATGCAGATGCGAGTTTTGCCTCTGATTCAAACAGTCGTAAATCTACCTCAGGGTTGGCTGTAATGTTGGGTGATTCTTTGATTGGATGGAAGTCCATTAGGCAAAAACACATAAGCTTATCTACAATGGAGGCTGAATTTTCATGTTTATCAGTGTTATGTACAGAACTGCTAGTGTACAAACAATTATTGTTAGATATGGGTTTAAATGTAAATGATCCATTCATTGTGTATGAGGACAATCAAGCTGCAATAAAGATGGCTAATAATGCTGCAGTAAGAACAAGATCTAAACATACTGATCTTCGTTATTTAAATGTCAGACAATGTGTCAAAGATAAATTAATACAGTTAGAGTATTGTCCATCTGATGTAAATATTGCAGACCATTTTACGAAGGTACAAAGTGCTGTGAAACACAATGCTAATTGTGAAAGAATGTGCATAAGATTGTAAGAGTTATATATTATTCTACCCAAAGGGGAGAATGTTAGGCATATGGTGTTAGCCTACAATGTTGGGTTGAAAATATATTAACCATAATGCTATGGCTTTAAGATGTTAATTGGCCAATGGGTGTGTAAGTGTTCTCATGGCCATAAGAGGAAGCTAGGAACGTAGCTTCTCTCTCTCTCTGAATTCACTGATCTCTACTATTACTGTTTTTGCTCTGCTGTTGGTTTACTACTGTTGTAAGCTGAACTGTGTATTTGACCTCTGGACCGGTAAGAAGACTTTGTAGTTTGGATTACTCCTTGGACTGTTGCTATTGTGTATGACTTGGACTGTTTATTTTTGACTGTGCATTTTTGTTCTTACACCACCTCAAAGTAAAATACTTTTTGCTTTTAGAACTCAGTGTATTTCTGTGTGTGATTTTTACTGCTCTCAGTGCCCTTCCTTGTCTGTGCAACTCTTTGGTAGCACAAGGAGACCTCTGCACAACAAATTCCTTAACAGGAAGGACTCACTGGAGAAGAGCCTAATGCTGGGAAAGATTGAGGGCAATAGAAGAAGGGGACAACAGAGAATGAGATGGCTGGATGGAATCACTGAAGCAGTAGGCATGAGCTTAAATGGACTCCAGAAGATGGTAGAGGAGAGGAAGGCCTGGAGGAACATTTTCCATAGGGTCACGATGGGTCGGACACGACTTCGCAGCTAACAACAACAACAACATGATTCTATTTTGGGGTCACTATTGCACACTGCAGATCATGAAACTCATTTCAAGCTTTCAAGTATCAAGACCAGTCCAGATATTTTCCCCATCCACTTTCCATTCTGTCCTATGAGGAGAGATAGAGTTTGGACTCAGAGGAACAGAAGGAAATCTCTCTTTCACCTCACCCCTGAGCTGAGCTACTCTCTATGGGATGCCTGGTTCAAGCAGAGTGGTGAAGGGAAAACCAATTTCAGGCTAACATTATCTCGCTTTTAGGAGCCATGCTCACACAGGAAAAACATCATTTACCTTTAATAAAGAAAGTCACGTACCTGTATGCAAATGAAGTGATGACGCTTTTGGAGCCAATCAACATACCTCCATGTCCCTTTTTGAATTTCACGCTGTTGTGATTGGACAAAACTTTGTATAAAATGCAGCCAACCCACCCCACGGGTGGCTCTTCCCCAGCACGCTGCTGCCCATGTGCCTGGAGGCTGACCACATAACTGCTTTACTCAGCCGAATAAAGAGTTGCTTTCCTGTTCCAGAAGCCTCTGTCTGAGTCTCTGCCTTGGCCTTTGAGAGGCTCAGATTTCTTCTGCCAGTAGGAACCTTACATTGGATTGCTGTTTTTTCCTCTCTCCATTCAGAGATAATTCCACCATTTTTTTCTCCACACTAAAATTTACTGCTGGGATGAAAGCATCCCAGTTAAGAACATAGGAATTGATGGATATAAAAAATATTTCTCATTCATGAATTCATGCCAGGAACTAAAAAAAAATGTAAATGAAATAAATCTATTAGTTGGCTGGTTGATTGCTTTAGTTATTCATTTGTTTATAAAATTCATAGTGTCTTTCTCTTGGTGGCTTACAATTAAAAGAAACAATACAAAACAGGAAAAGAATCAAAATAATCCCCCAAAACAACAAGAAGTAAACAATAAAGATACATCTGAAAGACATTCAACCTTCACTCTGTCCAACACTTGGAGAAAATAACCTGGTCTTTAACAGCTTCTGAATATCATCCACACAGGAGCCATTTTGAATCAGTCTAAACCAGGGATGTCAAACTCGCAATGTCACATAATGTGTCATGACATATCGCGACTTTTTTTTCCATTGCTGGCAATGGGGTGGACACGGTTTTGCCATGATGCATCCGGCCCGCAGACTGGCAGTTTGACACCCCTGGTCTAAACTCTTGGGCCAATGCCAAATCTAGAACATAAAAGAGATAATAGTTCCTTTTAGCTCTCTGGGTATATAAATCAGTTGTACTAAGACAGAGGAAGCAGACCATCAAACATAAATATAAAATGCTAGAAGACAAGCACATAAAATTGAAGTGGTGCTAGTTTTACCAACTAGGGGAGTGACTTTTAACTAATATTGTATGATCCAAAATATTCTGGTTTTTTTCTATTAATATTTTGTTAATATTTTAAAAGAAAAATTGTGATTGAGTGTACTAAAACTGTTATCATGAAATGGAAGTTAAATGTTATTTTCATTGACATGTTCATACCTGCAGAGCATCAACCAAGTTTTATTGGAAATTTGTACCTTTCCTTTTCACCATTGAGGGCATTAACCAGAAGAGCCACCTCTTACCCAACATCACCCTGGGTTATAGTATTTATGAAAATTTCTTCAAGATAGAAATGACTACAGATCCTTTACTGGACCTGCTCTCAGATGGGGTGGCCAATGTGCCCAACTACAGGTGTGGAAGGCAGAAAAACACAGTGGCTGTTCTGGAAGAGTCTGAGGCTGGCATCTCCATCCAGATTTCTACCATGTTGGGTACCTACAAAGTCCCTCAGGTGGGTCTTTCTTAATTTTCATTCAAGCAATTTTCAGTCAGAGTTCCTCTGTTGTAAATTACAAGCAGAGCTTCATTATGGTAATGGGAAGAATTGCATTTTCTTGTTATATTTAAAATACCATCTTCCATTCCTTTCAGATCAGTTATAGTTTTGCTTCCAAGATTCTGGGGGATAAAACTCAGCTTCCTTTCTTCTACCCAATGCTCCCTGCTGAAGGAATCCAGTACCCAGGGATGGTCCAGCTACTCCTCCATTTCAGGTGGACCTTGGTTGGTCTCATTGCTCCAGAAACTGACCAGGGGGAGAGCTTCATGAGTACAATGTCTTCTATGATGTTAAAGAATGGCATTTGTGCAGTTATATATCAAAGATTTACATTAAATGTTGCTAATGTGGTTTTAAAATTTAAGCAATATTACAAATGGAGAAAAGTCAATGTCTTTGTTTATGGTTCAGAGACTAGTTCATTCACAGTAGGGATGGTAGTTATTGACCTAGTACTTACACATCTTCCAGGATATGTTGCAGATAAAGTCTGGATCACCACATCTCAGTGGGATCTCAGCCTTGATTTTATGTTTAGCGTGAATTCCTTGAAACACATTGGTGGCATTTTTTCCTTTGTGATAAACAAAAGGAAATGGGCAAACTATGATGCTTTCAAAATCTTTGTTAACTTCCTATTTAACCTTTTGGAGAAAACTTTTACATGTTCCTCCACTAAAGATGCCTTTTCAGTGAAAATCTGGAGACGGTGCAGACAGAGAGACATTCCGGTGCCTCTAAGGAAGGAGGAGATTGATCGGATCCTGACCATGGACAGCTATCTCATCTACAATAGTGTCTGGGCTATTGGAAGAGCCTTAAATTCAGCTTATGTATCCATATCAAAGAGATCAGTGAGGAACAGAGGTATGAAGATGGAAGCTGCAAGGCTGAAGGCTTGGCAGGTATTTCCTTTCCATTAGTCACATTTCCTTGAAGTATGGGAATTAGTTTGATAAATGGATGACTTGGTTATTTATTCTGAAAAAATAAATCACCCAGAAACTCAAATCCAGTATAATTACATTTCCTTCATTTTCCTTTCTATTTACTCTTATCCTACCTTCCCCACCCCCACCCCCAGCTGCCCAAATATTCTCTTGTTGTAATTTTATGTTTATCAAAGTGAATACATTGAGATCTTGGTTGTTCAGCCATTCTTTTTTTTTCTAAATGAAGAAGTTGGTACAAAGAAGAAGCAAACTTGGGGTCACATATTAGACTGTTAGAGACAATCAGGTAATTCTCTCCACTGAAAAAGGAACATATGGTAACAAGAAGAGAGATATTGTTAACCAATATATTTCAGTCATGATACTTGCAGTGTGAAGTCACTCATCCTCACCACTGAAGACCCTGAAGAAAGCACAGGAAAGTAAGAATAGTGAAGCTATCTACTTTACTTGGGCAACTATGGATACAACACAAGAGAAAAATCTAACAAACAACCCTCAGGTTAAAAGAAAATCTGAATGGATGACATTTCATTCATCTATGTTTTTAGATTAATTAAACATGAATTTTAATCTTTTACCAGTCTACTATAGAGAGCATCCTCTCGTATGGTATTGTGGTTTGGTATGCTGGTCTGACAGCCGCGGACAGAAAGTATTACAGAGGGTAGTGAGCACAGCAGAAGACATTGTGGGCTGTCCCCTGACACCACTGGATGACATCGCCAGGGCTCATTGCCTTGGAAGAGTGAGGAAGATTCTCAGGGATGACTCACACCCTGGATGGCATCTCTTTACTCTCCTACCATCCGGTAGGAGATATAGGAATATAGCCAGCCGTACCAACAGGCTGAAAAATAGCTTTTATCCGTGGGCTGTTAGGCTTTTAAATAGGACATAATCTTATGCAGAATTGACTTGGGAGGCCGGTGTGTGGTGTAGTTGGTTCACATGGTGTGGTAGGATGGAGGGTTTGTTGTCACTGTGTGTTGGGGGGGGAGAGCACGGGGGGAGGCTCAGCTAATCTCAATGTACACATGTTGTACTTTGGCAAGAAAGGTTTATTATTTATTATTATTATTATTATTATTATTATTATTATTATTATTATTATTATTATTATTATTATTATTATCATCATCATCCTCACTGTGATAAAGCAGTGGGAGCAGAAACATGACCAGATGCTTTACAATCATTATTCTGATTTACATAATTAATAATTAAGTTAGCAGCTGTCATTATTCCTCTGCTTATTGATATTCTTCTACCCAAGTTTGAATCTGACAATGAAACCTCTTTTTTTGAGCAAAGAGACAGAAATGTTCAGATCCCTCCCAGCAAAGACTAAGAGGTCTTTTCAAAGACTCTCTGATGTCCCTTCTAAACACTTATTTATTTTATTTTCTTTACAGCTTCACCCCTTCCTTCAAAGCTCCCAGTTTTACAATAATT
This sequence comes from Vipera berus, assembly GCF_964194415.1. NCBI lineage: Eukaryota > Metazoa > Chordata > Lepidosauria > Squamata > Viperidae > Vipera > Vipera berus. Next base: position 285,294,993 of record NC_138203.1, on the reverse strand, counting down.
CAATAGAAGGGGTATATTTGGATGAGAAAGGAGATCTTACAGCTGACCTGGACATTGTGAACTGGATTGTTTTCCCAAATAATTCTGTCAAGAGATTGAAGTCTGGGACTCTAGAAAAACGGGAATCCCAGGATTTTAAATTATCCATTGACACGAAGAGTATCGCACAGGTGGAAGTGCTAAACAAGGTGGGACTAATATTTATTTTATACCACTGAAGGTGGCTATAACAGGAATACTGTCAAGGTTCCAACTGAGGAAGCCAGTTGAATAAGCACTGCTGAGATGATCCAATCTTTTAATGCAAAACTTTATAGAGTACATCATTTTGGCATAGATGAAAGCAAAACCATTTGATTAATTCCCTCTCAAATCACTATATTAAAAGTATACAAGTCTCCCTTCCTCAATGGAGGCAGGTCACATTATCCAATTAAGTGTTACAATATTGTTCTGAGAAAATGCTTTTAGATTTTGGCAAACACCTGATGAATCATCCTTGTTTCTCATGGGCTGACTTCTTGATATCTGTAGCCTGCATTCCATTTCCCCTTTCCCTCCCCCCAAGTTTGTTGACAAGCTGAGAAGCAATAATGGTTGAAACAACAGAAGTGTGCTTCGAATTTGACAAATACACTTTTGGTATGGATGGAGAATTGCCTTCAATGCCTTTGAGTTTTCATATCAGCCAATAAGACTCTCAAGAGTGAAAACTTCTTTATCATCTATTCAGAGGTCCATGAACAATAATCTTCAATTTTCATAAAAACTATTCACTGAATCTATGGTAAGGGTGATAGACTGAGGGAGTCATTCAAAGAATGTGGTTAGCTAGCTAAAGCAAAGTATGTAGGCAATATATCTCCGAACAATTAAATTTCTAAAACAAAAGCCTAAATTTATGTGTATGAAACATTAAAAGGAATGTGAAACAGAGGAGAAGTATGCAATTCAATCTTTTAGATCTTCCTCACATTTCCTATTGGCTTCTAATTAGTCAAAGCTAAATCTTGGACTCCCCTTTATGTATTACTGCCTTGTTGTGATGCAGGAGCTTGTGTAACTCAATGAAGCTATGAGCTATACTGTTCAGGGCCACCCAAGGTGGACAGGTCATACCAGAGAGTTCTGACAAAATGTGAGCCACTGGAGAAGGAAATGGCAACCCACTCCAATATCTTTGCCATGAAAACCCCATGGACAGTACCAAAAGGCAAAAAGATATGATGCTGGAAGATGAGCCCCTCAGGTCGGAAGGCATCCAATATGGTACTGGGGAAGAGCAGAGGGCTAGTACTAGTAGCGCCAGAATGAATGAAGCAACTGGGCCAAAGCTGAAAGGATGCTCATCTGTGGATGCCTCTGGTGGTGAAAGGAAAGTCCGATTCTGTAAAGATTTATTCTCCATAGGAACCTTGAATGTAAGATCCATGAATCAAGGAAAGCTGGACGTGGTCAAACAAGAGATGACAAGACTGAACATCGACATCTTAGGAATCAGTGAACTAAAATGGACAGGAATGGGTGAATTTAATTCAGATGACCATCAGGCATACTACTGCAGGCAAGAATCCCTCCAAAGAAATGGAGTAGCCTTCATAGTCCATAAAAGAGTAGGAAAAGCAATACTGGCATACGATCCCCAAAATGACACAGTGATCTCAGTCCGAATCCAAGGCAAACCATCACAGTAGTCCAGTCTATGCCCCAACTACTGGTGCTGAAGAGGATGAAATTGACCGGTTCTATGAATCCCTACAGCACCTTATAGAACTAACACCAAAAAATGATGTCCTTATCATCATGGGGGATTGGAATACCTTCTTAAATGAACAGTGCAAGGAAATAGAAGAAAACAATAGAATAGAGAGGACCAGAGATCTCTTCAAGAAAATTGGAGATATGAAGGGAATGTTTCATGCAAAGAAGGGCACAATAAAGAACCAATATGGCAGGGACCTAACAGAGGCAGAACAGCTTAACAAGAGGTGGCAAAATTACACAGAAGAAATGTATAAGAACGAGCTTAACATCCCAGATAACCACGATTGGGTGGTCACTGACCCCGAGCCAGACATCCTAGAAGGCAAAGTGAAATGGGCCTTAGGAAATCTGAGCAACAACAAAGCTAGTGGAGGTGACAGTATTCCATCTGAGCTATTCAAAATCTTAAAAGACGATGCAGTAAAAGTGCTACACTCAATTTGCCAGCAAATTTGGAAAACTCAACAGTGGCCACAGGATTGGAAAAGGTCAATTTACATTCCAATTCCAAAGAAAGGCAATGCCAAAGAATGTTCAAACTATTGCACCATTGCACTTATTCCACATGCTAGTAAAGTTATGCTTAAAATCCTACAAGCTAGACTCCAGTAGTATGTGGATCAAAAACTACCAGAAGTACAGATAGGATGTCAAAGAGGTAGAGGAACTAGAGATCAAATTGCCAACATACGCTAAATCATGGAGAAAGCTAGGGAGTTCCAGAAAAACATCTACTTCTGCTTCATTGACTATGCTAAAGCCTTTGATTGTGTAGATCACAACAAATTGTGGCAAGTTCTTAAAGAAATGGGAGTACTAGACCATCTTATTTGTCTCCTGAGAAACCTATATGTGGGTCAAGAAGCAACAGTGAGAACTGATCACAGAACAACTGATTGGTTCAAAATTGGGAAAGGAGTCCGGCAAGGCTGTATACTGTTGCCCTGCTTATTTAACTTATATGTAGAGCACATCATGAGAAAGGCAGGGCTAGATGAATCAAAAGTTGGAATTAAGATTGCCAGGAGAAATATCTACAACCTAAGATGTGCAGATCATACCACTCTAATAGCAGAAAGTGAAGAGGAACTAAAGAGCCTCTTGTTGCAGGTGAAGAAGGAGAGTGCAAAAGTGGGCTTGAAACTCAACTTTAAGAAAACCAAGATCATGGCATCCAGCCCTCTCAATTCCTGGCAAATAGATGGGTAAGAAATGGAGGTAGTGACAGATTTTATTTTCCTGGGCTCCAAGATCACTGCAGGTGGGAACTGCAGCCAAGAAATTAAAAGACACTTGCTCCTAGGGAGGAAAACGATGGCAAATCTAGACAGCATACTAAAAAGCAGAGACATCATCCTGCCAACAAAAGTGCATATAGTGAAGGTCATGGTTTACCCTGTTGCAATGTATGGCAGTGAAAGTTGGACCATAAGAAAGGCTGAGCACCAAAGAATTGAGGCCTTTGAACTATGGTGCTGGAGAAGACTCGTGCAAGTCCCCTGGACTGCAAGGTGTTCAAACCGGTCAGTCCTAGAGGAGATCAAGCCTGACTGCTCTTTAGAAGGCCAGACCTTGAAGTTGAAACTCAAATACTTTGACTACCTAATAAGAAGGAAGGACTCACTGGAGAAGAGCCTAATGCTGGGAAAGGGCAAGAGAAGAATGGGATGACAGAGAATGTGGTGGCTGGATGGAGTCACTGAAGCAGTAGGTGTGAGCTTAAATGAAGATGGTAGAGGACAGGAAGGCCTGGAGGAACATTGTCCATGGGGTTGCGATGGGTTGGACATGACTTCGCAACTAACAACAACAACAAATCTTGAACTAAAACCTCTGCCATTTTTCTGAAAATAAGTTCATTTTATGGGTATGTTATATATGCCACCAATCTCACTATCCAGTTTTATTTCCTTTTCTCTCCTAAGCCCTTGCCTCTTTCTACATGTGTGGAAAGCTGTCATCCTGGATTCATGAAGGTGGCTCAGGAAGGGAAGCCCATCTGCTGCTATGACTGTATTCCTTGTGCAGAAGGAACCATCTCCACCATGGAAGGTGGGTGACTCCAGAGGAAAGGGGAAGACTTTCAGGAAGACCATGGAACATGACATTGTTCCGGCATTTTTAACTAAAGAGTGACAAAGAGTTTCTCCTTCTAACTGGAGACACTTCAAAAACTATAAAAATGAGTCTTGTCTTTTCATCTTTAGTCAGGAGACAAAAGCCATTCATTCTTGCTTTCTTGGCTTGAGTGGGAGGAAAGTGAAACAATGGAATAGACCTATGGAGATTCTCAGTCAGCCAGGTTAATGACTCACTAAAATAATGCAAATGACCAGCTGTCTGCAAGGAATATAAATCCTTCCATTCCCCACCCTCCAGTCAGAGCTGGGGAAACTTCTTGAATGAGAAGTGAAAAGACTTCAAAGAAAAACCAGAAAGTCCAGCTGCCTCTTGAAAAGGCACCTTTGGGAGAATGGAATAGACCAGCCAGATAACTGCTGTCCAGAAATAAAACCTGATCATTTCTTTGGTCCAGATGTAGGGGGACATTCATATTTGCAGGGGCCTTGACTTCAACATCTTATTTCTTCCTGTGATTCACCTAGTCCACTACTAGGAAACCCAATCACTACATGGGTCATTGGTGGGAGGACTGTGGAGTGCTTTGGACTGCATCTCTAACATAAGGTTCATGGAATCTCCTTTAATGATGCAACCTTTAAAAGCAATCACCTCTCATCTTGAGAATCTTTTTGCCTTTGTAACATATCCTTCTGCTTAATACTACTTAAATTTATCAACCATTGCTAGACACTACCTTTCTCCAAACACATTGATCCAATGTGTTTCACACCAATGATGCATATAATGGAAAAATCTTTACACAGATATTAATCTTTCTCTTTTCAGATGCTGAAAAATGCATCAAATGTCCAGCAGATCAGCATCCAAACATCAACCGAGATGAATGTATACCTAAGACTGAAACTTTCCTATCCTATCAAGAAAATTTGGGGATCATTCTAGCTTCCCTTACAATGTTCCTGTGTTTAGTAACAGGTTTTGTCTTGGGAATCTTCATTAAATGGCGAGTAACACCCATAGTCAAAGCCAACAATCGGGACCTTTCTTATATCCTCCTCATTTCCCTCTTGCTTTCCTTCTTGACATCATTCTTATTCATTGGCCAGCCGAGAAGAGCTACTTGCCCTCTCCAACAAGCAACCTTTAGCAACATTTTCTCAGTTGCCATTTCTACAGTCTTGGCCAAAACAGTCACTGTTGTATTAGCATTCTTTGCCACAAAACCAGGGAATAATTTACAGAGATGGCTAGGGAAGACCTTGGCCAATTCTATCATCCTTTCATGTTCTGGTGTCCAAGTTGTCCTCTGCAGCATCTGGTTGAGCACTTCTCCCCCATTCCCTGAGTCAGACATGTACTCACAATCTGCAGAGATCATCTTGCAATGCAATCAAGGCTCTGTTGCCATGTTCTACCTTGCCCTTGGCTACATGGGTTTCCTGGCTCTCATCTGTTTCACAGTGGCTTTCCTGGCCAGGAATCTCCCTGGGGCCTTCAACGAAGCCAAGCTCATCACCTTCAGCATGCTGGTCTTCTGCAGCGTCTGGATCTCCTTTGTACCCACGTATCTGAGCACCAAGGGGAAGTACATGGTAGCTCTGCAGATCTTCTCCATCTTGGCCTCAAGTACTGGCCTGCTATGCTGCATCTTCATCCCCAAATGCTACATTGTTTTTTTAAGACCAGACCTGAATACAAAAGAACATTTGATGTCAAAATAACAGACGTTCCCCTAAATTCCAGTCAATTATTTTAAAAATAGTATTTGCTATCTCAATGTTTCTTTAAAAGTGCAGATACTCCAAGAAACCTGTTTTTGTTGTTCTGTTTTGTTGTGAATCATAGTAAAAACACCACATTTAATAAATAAATATATTTGCCCTTCTTTCCTTTTTTAAGTATTTAGAAAACTGTACTAGGAGTCTCTTTCTCTCTCCAAATCAGGGTTCATTTTATTATTTGTTTGTTTGTTTGTTTGTTTAATTTTGCTGAGTACTGCCATCATGAACTGCTACTGCAAACTGTCAAAACTTTCCTCATCCAAAAAGATCTTCAATGTAATCTACAAAATCAACTATAATGATTGCAACAATTTGCATGAGACAAACATCATGTCAGTTGAAAACCAGTATCTATGAATACCAGCTGGCAGTCAAATGCCACGATGCCATATCCTCAATCCTTAATCCCAAATCCTTAATCTACCCATACCAACACCAAGCAACACCAGTTCAATTGGAGTAACACTAAAATTATTGGTCATGCTACCATCCACTACAGTGAGTTCATCATCAAAGTCTGGCACTTCAGAAGCAATTCCATCAACAGACATGTTGACCTACAACCAGCCTACGAACCCCTCAGAATCCAAATCAACCATGCAGCCAATCAGAGACAGCACTGACCCTCAACCAACCCATGCAAGCCCCTCCCTCACCATCTTCCGGTGACCCTGACTTGATGTAACCTCCCCATCACAAGATCCATCACAAGACCCTCACTGATGACTCACACCTGACCTATCACAAGACCCCCCCCCACTTGACACACCCACACCTGAAGCCCTTATAAACAGAAGAACATTGACATCCCCTAAACTCCACTGAAGATATTTCCTACATCTCCTAAACTCCACTGAAGATCTTACTTAGCCTGGTAAATAAACATTTGGAAACCAAAAGCTCAGAGAATGAACCTTCACCCTCATCCTCCACCCAAGCTACAGATATTTGCCACTTCCTCCTCTTTTTCCTTCTCCTTCCCACTTCTCCTCCTTAACTGACTGTTTCCTTTATGCTTCTTTTGGGGATAAACCACTTTGCTCAATACAGTATGTATACTGTATTGGTATTGGTATTGAGGACCCAGATTGTTGGGGGCAATTAAGCTGACTTTGTAATAATGCCGCTTGGGGGGTGTATGAAAGCCCTAATAAGCAGGCATATACATAGAATGAAGGCTACTGCTAAGCTTGTAAGCCGCCCTGAGTCTTCGGAGAAGGGCGGGATATAAATGGGATTAAAATAAAAAAAATAAAAGTATACTATCTGAAACAGATTTATTCCATTCATCAGCTAACATTGTGAAAATCTTGTAGTCTACATTCATCAATAAAATTGGTCTATGATGGTAGTTTATTTGAGTTTAATATAATATATATTGAGTCCAAGTCTGCAAAATAAAGAAAGACATTCACTCGTCTCCAATTGTGATATGCATCAGAAAGCCTAAAGATTTTCTTGCCAGTTGTGGAAAAGGTTTCTGATAAAACTGGACAAATGCCGTTCTTAGCATGGAGGTCATGTTCCTCAAGAACCTCTCCCCTTGATCATTGTGTTCTGTACCAGCCTGCTACCGGCCCTGCAGAAAAGGCAGGGACAACCCCTTTTACAAGAAGGCAAGAGGCTGGAATTAAGCCTGCCAAATTAATGCCTGCCACGCATTCCCCTTTTAAACAGTTCAGGGCGTGGCTTCTCTCTGCCTCCTTCCAAGGTGCCCCATTGCCTTCCTCTGTTTACTCCTGATTGACTGCCTCCTGCGTCAGGCGTCCTTGAACAGGGCCAGCTGTGGGTCATCTTCATCCACGCTGTCAGGTTCACACAGCTGGGTCTGCATTGTAACCACGTGGGAGGGGCCTGGCTGAGGGCTCTCATCAGCAAGCTCTCCAACACCCTCAGCAACCTCTCTAACACCCCCCTCCTCCTCCTCTGAGTCGTCCGACCCAACTGCTGAACCCACAGGCTGACCCTGAATCACAACACATTGTCTGGAGCAATCAGACCAACCAAGGTCCACCTGAAATGGAAGAGCAGCTTGACCATCCCTGGATATTGGACTCCTTCAGTGGGGAGCATTGGGTAGAAGAAAGGAAATTGTCTTTTATCATTCAGAACCCGGGAAACAAAACTGTAGCTGATCTAAAACAAAAACAAAAAGAAAGAAGATGGTATTTTATTTGACGCACATAACATTGAAAATTTAACTTCACTGGCTCTTATGTCCACTCCCCACAATCCAGTCTCATTGTTCCATACATTGTTTCTCTCCCCGTTTGTTTCTTCATAGGAGAATTTTCCAAACTCCAAGAATTAGAATGCCCTCCAGTCTGGGTTGGTACTATGGTTTGAGGGAATATGTTCGTTTGAATCCTTCTCTTCTATTGGATAACCTGAACCTTCACTTTTAGTGTGTATCATGTCCGTGGCAAAATTTTGTTCTTTATTTATAAGAAGGGATCTCTGAAATCTGCATAACTAAAACTTTTCTGCTGGAGAGTCAAACCTGTGGGATTTTGTAGGTATTTAACATGGTCGTAATCTGGGTGGAGATGCCAGTCTCAGACTCTTCAAGAATGGCTAGTGTGTTTCTTTGCCTTCGACAACTGTAATTGGGAACATTGGCTTCCCCATCTGAAAGCAGGTCCAGCAGAGCATCTGAAGTCATTCGTAGATTGAAAATTTTTTCATACATATTGTAACCCAGGGTGACATTGGATAAGAGATTGGGATCCCTGTTGATCTCTGTGCTGGCAAAAAGGAAGGACAGCACCTTCCAGTATTCTGGACTTCCCTTCCTGGAAATATAGCAATAGCACTTAGATTTATTTATGACTGCACATTGCTTTACAGCCCTCTCTAAGTGGTTTACAGAGTCAGCCTATTGCCCCAAACAATCTGGGTCCTCATTTAACCAACCTCGGAAGGATGGAAGGCTGAGTCAACCTTGAACCGGTCAGAATCATTACCCTGACAGTTAAGATGTTAAGAAAATCCATATGTTAAAAAATAAATAAATAACAAAAATAGAAAATCAAGCAGACAACACCTTATAAGACTGGAGGGTTAAGAACAGAGTGGCTGCAGAGCAGGGCTGGAAAAATCACTTACTGTAATGGCTGAGTTGAAGGAGATGTGTTGAAACTTAATGGTCAAAATCTAGCTCTAGTTGCAGAGATGATGCCACCAATAAAAAGCTTTCCTGTCCTGTAATAATTCAGTGGATTCACTCCATCCCTATTCAGAGTCAAGATGCATTTGGCTTTGGAGTGTCCCACAGACTCCCTGGGGCCAAAAAAGCAGCACAAGAAGAAGCAAAGTCAGCAACATGACTTGTGTTCCTGATTGAGCTTCCTGCATTGTGCCTGCCTTGAACAGCAGTCCAAAGCAAGAAGAAATCAAAGCCCTCTTTGGAGACAGAAGCTTTAGGATCTTTCCATAGTGCTGCCAAGTGTAACATCTTGAGGAGAGGGGTCTAAGTGCATCCCCTGATTGCTCTAAACCCCACCCTGTCTCTCTTTCTCCAGACACTTTTATGCACCCATGTCTTTCTGATGCCTTGAACTCAATCAACAAAGCTTTACTGTGGTTTTGAGGTGAAAACATGTTATTGGCTTCTTATCTTCAAATCTTCTGAAAATGTACAGAAAAAAATCTCTGGAGATTTTGCACCAAGGGAACACATAAACCACTATGATTTGTACAGCAACAAGGAGAAAAGACATCATCTGTCTTAGCTCTGAATGAGTCAACAGGCAGATGCATAAATTTGGAGTGAATGAGAGAAGATTTGGCCTCAATCATCCATTTCCACACAATGTTTGCATACAGTAGCAGGAGAAATATTTATCATGGGTTTCAATAGTCACCTATCAAAGCGGATGTAGTTGGTTTTGATTTGTGGTAGACTTTGCCTATATTGGTCAAGTTAGCCAAGAATCTGATCATTGCTTCTTCTTTGAATCCATACAAGTATGGGAATAGATTTTAGATTTTAGATTTTATTAGATTTATACATATGCTTCCGATCATTTATTTCTTAGAGTTGATCACACCATAGCAATGTTCTGCGAAAATAACATTGTATTCACTGCACTAATGAATAGTTAGGTTTAGGTAAAAAAGGTAAAGGTTCCCCCGCACATGCGTGCTAGTCGTTTCCGACTCTAGGGGCCGGTGCTCATCTCCGTTTCAAAGCCGAAGAGCCAGTGCTTGTCCGAGGACATCTCCGTGGTCATGTGGCCGGCATGACTAGATGCCAAAGGCGCATGGAACGCTGTTACCTTCCCACCGTGGTGGTTCCTATTTTTCTACTTGCATTTTTACGTGCTTTCGAACTGCTAGGTTGGCAGAAGCTGGGACGAGTAACAGGCGCTCACTCTGCTACGCGGCACTCGGGATTCGACCCGCCAAACTGCCGACCTTCTGATCGACAAGCTCAGCGTCCTAACCCACTTTAATGTTCTCCTATTCAGTTATACCCACTTGAAGCCTTATACCATCCCAGTCCAATAGTTGTTCAGTCTATTTTTGAAAACCTCCATTAATGGAGCATCCACAACTCTGAGAGGTGAACTATTTTAAGTAATCAGAATAGAACTGGAAGGAACCTTGGAGGTCTTTTAGTCCAACCCCCTGCTCAAACAGGAGGCCTATAGTAATTCAGACAAATGCTTGTCCAATCCTTTCTTTAAAATCTCTAGTGTTGGAGTGCCCATAGCTTCTGGAAGCTGACTACACCTACCACGCCCATCCAGTCTGCCATGACCACCATAGCCATGTCTACCCAGTGGGCCATGCCCACCCAGCGGGCCATGCCCACCCAGCACCTGTTGATACATAAGTGGGTTTTGGGTTGCAGTTTGGGCACTTGGTCACTAAAATGTTCACCACCACTGGTATAGGGTTTTCTGCCTAAGCAGGGGGTTGGACTAGAAGACCTCCAATGTCCCCTCCAACTCTGTTATTCTGTTCTATTATTCTGAGGGCATTGTCCTAGAAAAGCAATCCCCTGTACTGTGATTGGATGTAGGTGAATGAAAGTAGCCCTAAGGAAAGACTTGTACTGTGCATTCGCATTCCTACTTTGACACAGGGATGCTTTCATTCAGTGCCTGGATTCCTTCCAGAGACAAAAGTTTTTAAAAAGATTTGTCATTTGTTTTCAGGCAGACTATTCCAGTCTATGGAGGATCTACCAAATATTGTTCCAATATTCCCCCCATCACCACCACCACCATTACCTTTCCTTATGAGGAAAGCAGGAGACACAAGCAAGAACTTGTTTAAGATATGCTTTGGGATAATTGCAGGTGGGCATTCCTCATGGTTCAGAAAGACAGACATACAAAACCACACATTTGATTCCAACATAGAACCAACCCACAGCTGCTGGTAATTGTCAGTATTCATAAGCCTAAGTTGCACTAATTCTGTTTGGAGGAAAAAGTTGCACAAAGTGCTGTGTGGGATCTTTTAAATGACATTTTCCTTCAGATTTCTTACATTTTTCTTCCAATGAACTTCAAACCTTTCTTACTTAGAGAATGGATGAAAGCCTGGGTTGTCCTTTTCTGTCAAATCCCATTTCTTGGGGGGGAGGGAGAAAAGAGAGGAAGGAAGCTCCTCCTAACCTCCTAGGCTTAAGATACAGAAGGATCTGGAGAGACTCGAACACTGGGCACTATCTAACAAAATGAAATTCAATGGTGAAAAAAGTAAGGTTCTACACTTAGGCAGGAAAAATCAAATGCATAGGTATAGTATAGGTGGTACCTTGCTCAATAGTAGTAACTGTGAGAGGGATCTTGGAGTCTTAGTAGACAATCACTTCAATATGAGCCAGCAGTGTGCTGCAGCTGCCAAAAAAGCCAACACAGTGCTAGGCTGCATTAACAGAGGGATAGAATCAAGATCAAGTGAAGTACTAATACCACTTTACAATGCTTTGGTAAGGCCACACCTGGAATACTGCATCCAGTTTTGGTTACCACGATGTAAAAAAGATGTCGAGACTCTAGAAAGGGTACAGAGAAGAGCAACAAAGATGATCAGGGGGCTGGAGGCTAAAACATATAGGGAACGGTTGCTGGAATTGGGTATGTGTAGTTTAATGAAGAGAAGGGTGAGGGGTGATATGATAGCAGTGTTCCAATATCTCAGGGGCTACCACAAAGAAGAGGGAGTCAAGCTATTCTCCAAAGCACCTGAAAGCAGGACAAGAAGCAATGGATGGAAACTAGTCAAGGAGAGAAGCAACCTAGAACTAAGGAGAAACTTCCTGACAGTTAGAACAATTAACCAGTGGAACAACCTGCCTCCAGAAGCGGTGAATGCTCCAACACTGGAGGTTTTTAAGAAGAGACTGGCCAGCCATTTGTCTGAAATGGTATAGGGTTTCCTGCCTGAGCAGGGGGTTGGACTAGATGACCTCCAAGGTCCCTTCCAACATTATTATTATTATTATTATTATTATTATTATTATTATTATTATTATTATTATTATTATTATTATTATTATTATTATTATTATTATTATTATTATTATTATTATTATTAACTGTGCTTAGCTGGAGAGTCAAACCAGAATGGAATCACTCACCTTGGCTATTTCAGCCACTTTTCCAAAGAGACTGAAGTGTCCCATCTCTGGTGCTGCTCCTGGTCCTCCTCCCCCTCCCTCCTCAAAATTCCCCCCCTCCTCCCTCCTCCTCCCTCCCCTCCTCCTCCTCTTTTCTCCTCCTCACACTTCTCTCGGCCGCCTTCTCCTTTCTCGTCCTCCCTCCCTCCTTCCCCCCCTCCTCCTCCTATGCTGACATGGCTCATATTTGTTTTCTCTTGAAGGGCTGCTTTAGCCAAATATTGGCTAATTTTCATGCTGAGGAAAATCAGGACTACCAAGTGTTTAAAAAACACAAAAAATAGTTATTAATTCATTTATTCTATAGTTTGGTATTATCTTGGGTTTTAATTTCATTAGTATTACACTCTTCATATTTTTATTTCTTTTGGTTTTAAATTACAATTTTTCAAATGTATGCAAAAAAAGTGTAGAAACACAATAATCATGATTAATTAAATGTTATGAGCCTGAAACAAGTTCAGTATCACTTCTCAACTTTTATCATTAGATGTTCCTTAGTGTTTAGATCTGGTCTCAGGAGGATAATATAGCATTTGGGGAAGAAGATGCAGCCCAGAAGACCAGCACCAGAGGCCAAGATGGAAAAAACCTGCACAGCCACCATTGACTTTCCTTTGGTACTGAGGTAGCTGGGCAGGAAGGAGACCCAGACGCTGCAGAAGACCAGCATGCTGAAGGTGATCAGCTTGGCTTCATTGAAGGCACCAGGCAGGTTCCTGGCCAGGAAAGCCAAGATGAAGCAAATGGTAGCTAGGAAACCCATATAGCTGAGGGTAACGTAGAACATGACAACAGAGCCTTCATTACATTGAAGGATGATCTCCCCAGGCTGGGAATGCAGGTCAGACTCAGGAAATGGGGGAGAAACTCCCAGCCACATGGCACAGAGGAAAATTTGGACACCAGAACCAGAAAGGATGATGGAGTTGGAGATGCTCTTCCTCAACCATCGTCTCACCTTGCTCCCTGGTTTTGAGGCTAGGAAGGCCAGCACCACCATGACTGTTTTGGCCAAAACAGAAGACACAGCTACTGAAAAGACAACACTGAAAACTGTTTGTCGGAGAAGACAGGTCATTTTTCTTGGTTGTCCAATGAAGAAAAAGGAGGACAAAAAGCAAAGCAGAAGGGAGATGAGGAGGATGTAGGAGAGGTCTCGGTTGTTGGCTTTGACAATGGGAGTTTCTAAATATTTAAGGAATGTGATTAAGATGAAGCCTGTGGTTAGGAAGAAGAGTAGGGCAAAAGAGACCATAAAGATGCCCAGATGTTCTTTGTAGGACAGGAAGGTTATTCTTTTGGGGATACATTGGACTTGGTTCTCAGATGGATATTGATCATCTGGGCACTTGGTGCATATATCAGTATCTGAGAAAACAGAAAAGAATATTCTTTTATATCTCTTTTCACATTTCTTTGCAAATGTGTAAAAATATATAACATTTCCCTGGCTGCCCTTCCTAAACCCATCTTCGGGCAGCTTAACACTAAAAAAACACCTATCAAGAACAATATAAAACTGAAAAGAACAATATCTGGCACCACAACCACCCTCGCTCAGGCAATATGCCACATTCCCATCCTGCACTGACCTCACCTTATCCCAATTTCTGGGAGAAGACACAGGTCTCTAGACAGTTAGGAGGAAGGGGGCATGTTGGATTTCAAGCAATAGGGTATTTCATAAGGCAGGACATGCGACAATGGCTGGCTTCTGAAGACCCAAAAGTTTTATTAATGGATCAGGGCAGGGGTCAGCATCCTGAAACAGTGAAAGAGCCACTCGGAACCAGTTCCCTCACAAAAGGAAAAACTGGGAGCCGCAAAAAATGCATGTGCATGCGTGTACATGCGCGCATGTGCAAAACAGGGTTTGACTGAAGAGTGGAGACAAGGCGAGATATACACCTACCCTGCATATTTGAATTGATTGGTTGAACTTTTTTAGTCCCACTTTTTTTTTTTGGACTGCACATGGCAGAGGACTGGGAGCTGCAGGAGACGGCTGAAAGAGCCGCATGTGGTTCCGGAGCCGCGGGTTGCAGAACTGTGGATCAGGGAGAAATCTTATTATACCTGCTCCTGTGGACAAGCAGATCTTCTAAGGGAAAGGAAGTGCTCAGTTTCTATGCCATGTAGGACTTTGAAGTGAATTGAATTACACTTGGAAAGCACTGGATACCTGTGCAGCTCAAACAATGCAGTAGCTATGAATATAGCTATAGCTATACAGCTATATAGCCATAGCCATAGCTAGTATGAAACTCAACACCATGCATGCCAGTAAATTTTGGACCATTCATATATTGCAAGAGCAATCCCATGTACAGCACATTGCATTAATTCAAACAGGAAGTAACCAGTCCAGGAAAGGATCCAGTTGGTGCACAAGAAGAATCTCTGTGAAGGCTCCTCTAGCCAAGGCCTCCTCCTACACATCAACCTGTAGCCATGAATCTAGAAGGACCCCCAAATTGTGCACTTCCCCCATCCAAGGGAGTGTCACTCCATCCAAAGTAAGGGATGGCTTATCACTAAACACTCCAGGGACCAAAATCAGAAAACCACCTTGCTAGAGCTGAGTCAAAGCTTCTAGGTACTCTGTCATGGCTTCCCCAGACATGGCCAAATTAACTGCTTTAATAAAGAAAGAATCCTCCCAATTTCATTTCTACTTGGGAACTGCTTATAAATGTTGTGCTTGAGAAAGGAAAAAAATGAAAAGTAATTTTGGGAATTTCTGATTAGACAAATTTGTTATAGAAATAGCTAGAATGCAAAAGTAAAAACCTGAGGCTGCAGTGTTATATTCCCATTGTGGATGAAATTGTTGAAAATAAAGAACAATAACATAGTCAACCTTAGATGTATCGTTAACATGTACCTTGATCAATATATCTGGATGAATCCAGTATCCTGCCCTCCAGAGTCACCCACCTTCCTGAGTGGAGATGGTCCCCTCTGGACAAGGAACACAGTCATAGCAACAAACTGGTTCTCCTTCTCGAGCCCGCTTGACAAATCCAGGATGACAATTTGTCACACATTTGGACCGAGGAAAAGACTAAGCAAAAAAATAAGGGATGCCAAAGAAAATATGTTAGGACCAAACATCCAGGGAAATTGGAGGTTGACATGAACATTAATCAAGTACTCTCTGGGTTTCACTTATTTAAATATGAAATATCTAATTTTCAGATGAAGTACCCTCTTACAAGCCACAGGGCAAATCTAAGTGAAATTGCCTTTCAAATTATCCCTCATTGTTTCAGGAAGGGATTTTCTTTGGGTCAAGTCATGTGACAGTGTTTCAGTTTTCTGGATCAGGATATTGTGGCATTCATATTCACATTGGACAAGTCACTATGATTTCATGTGAACTTAAAGACATTCTTCTTAGAAGCATAAGGCCTATTGTACAGCCCCAGCAGGCTAAATCAGGCTAGGTCTAGGCTACTTATAATATCACAGACTATGGTCCTTTCAGATCCCCAATCAGTTTAAGATGAATCCTAATTCCAAAGTTTATTCCCCACTGGAACTAACAGGAATACCATCCAATCTTGATTCAATTTGGTCACATGGAGTCTCCCACCAAATTGAGGCATTACTTAACAAAATTGACTTCCCCTTTGTTACTGGAGAACTACAATCCCGGCCTCCAATGGTTTCCTTCACCAGTTTCCCACAGCTTCAACATTAAATAGTAGTGACCACCCTTAGCTTGAAGTGTGTCTTACAGCTTAGAACAATAGAGAAAAAGGCAGCAATGTTTCTCCCACCTTGTTAAGCAACTGTAGTCGTGAAAGAGCATCTTGGTTGATAACAAGACTTTGTCTTTTAAAACTGCCCAGTTGCTCTTTGATGGAATGCTGCATGGGGAGAACCACCCAGCTTATGATGTCCAGATCTGCTGCTACATCTCCATTATGGTCCAAGTAGAGTTTCTTCTGGGAAAGATTACAAAACTCATTCTTCTCCAGAAAAGGATGAAACTAAAACGGAAATTTTAAAAGCAGAAACCTTGGTTTCTTATCCCATCTGGTCTTTGGACATTGTAATCTTTCTTCTACAGGTGTCTAACTTGAAAATCCCCTTCATGGATTACTGCCTTGTCGTGGCGAAGGGGCTTGCGTAATTCAATGAAGCTATGAGCTATGCCGTGCAGGGCCACCCAAGACGGAAAGGTCATAGCAGAGAGTTCTGACAAAACGTGATCCACTGGAGAAGGAAATGGCAAACCACTCCAGTATCTTTGCCATGAAAACCCTATGGACAGTACTAAAAGGCAAAACGATATGACGCTGGAAGATGAGCCCCTCAGGTCGGAAGTAGTCCAAGTCTATGCCCCAACCACCAGTGCTGAAGAGGATGAAATTGACCGGTTCTATGAAGCCCTACAGCACCTTATAGAACTAACACCCAAAAATGATGTCCTTATCATCATGGGGGATTGGAATGCTAAAGTAGGAAGCCAAAAGATAACGGGAATAACAGGCAAGTTTGGCCTTGGAGTACAAAATGAAGCAGGGCACAGGCTGATAGAATTTTGTCAAGAGAATACGATGGTCATAGCAAACACTCTTTTCCAACAACCCAAGAGACGGCTTTACACATGGACATCACCAGACGGTCAACACAGAAATCAGATTGACTATATGCTCTGCAGCCAAAGATGGAGAAGCTCTATACAGTCAGTAAAAACAAGACCAGGAGCTGACTGTGGCTCAGACCATGAGCTTCTTGTTGCAAAGTTTAGGCTTAAATTAAAGAAAGTAGGGAAAAGCGCTAGGCCAGTCAGGTATGAATTAAATCATATCCCTGTTGAATATACAGTAGAGGTGACAAATAGATTTAAGGAATTAGATCAGATAGACAGAGTGCCTGAAGAACTATGGACAGAGGTTCGCGACATTGTACAACAGGTAGCAACCAAAACCATCCCAAAGAAAAAGAAATGCAAGAAAGCAAAATGGCTGTCTGAGGAAGCTTTGCAAATAGCTGAGGAAAGGAGGGAAGCGAAAGGCAAGGGAGAAAAAGAAAGATACGCCCAATTAAATGCAGAATTCCAAAGAATAGCTAGAAGAGATAAGAATGCCTTCTTAAATGAACAATGCAAAGAAATAGAAGAAAACAATAGAATAGGGAGGACCAGAGATCTTTTCAAGAAAATTGGAGAGATGAAAGGAACGTTTCATGCAAAAATGGGCATGATAAAGGACCAAAATGGCAGGGACCTAACAGAGGCAGAAGAGATTAAGAAGAGGTGGCAAAATTACACAGAAGAACTATACAAGAATGAGCTTAACGTCCCTGATAATCACAATGAGGTGGTCACTGACCTCGAGCCAGACATCCTAGAATGTGAAGTGAAGTGGGCCTTAGAAAAGCTGAGCAACAACAAAGCTAGTGGAGGTGACAGTATTCCAGCTGAGCTATTCAAAATCTTAAAAGACGATGCAGTAAAAGTGCTACACTCAATTTGCCAGCAAATTTGGAAAACTCAACAGTGGCCACAGGATTGGAAAAGATCAGTTTACATTCCAATTCCAAAGAAAGGCAGTGCCAAAGAATGTTCAAACTATCGCACCATTGCACTCATTTCTCATGCTAGTAAAGTTATGCTTAAAATTCTACAAGCTAGACTCCAGCAGTATGTGGATCGAGAACTACCAGAAGTACAGGCAGGATTTCGAAGAGGCAGAGGAACTAGAGATCAAATTGCTAACATACGCTGGATCATGGAGAAAGCTAGAGAGTTCCAGAAAAACATCTACTTCTGCTTCATTGACTATGCTAAAGCCTTTGATTGTGTGGATCATAACAAACTCTGGCAAGTCCTTAAAGAGATGGGCATACCAGACCATCTTATTTGTCTCTTGAGAAATCTATATGCGGGTCAAGAAGCAACAGTGAGAACTGGACACGGAACCACTGATTGGTTCAAAATTGGGAAAGGAGTCCGGCAAG
Organism: Vipera berus; assembly: GCF_964194415.1. Lineage (NCBI taxonomy): Eukaryota > Metazoa > Chordata > Lepidosauria > Squamata > Viperidae > Vipera > Vipera berus. Next base: position 285,276,756 of record NC_138203.1, on the reverse strand, counting down.
GCTGTATACTGTCGCCTTGCCTATTTAACTTATATGCAGAGCACATCATGAGAAAGGCAGGGCTAGATGAATCAAAAGTTGGAATTAAGATTGCCGGAAGAAACATCAACAACCTAAGATATGCAGATGATACCACTCTAATGGCAGAAAGTGAAGAAGAACTAAAGAGCCTCTTGTTGCAGGTGAAGAAGGAGAGTGCAAAACTTGGGTTGAAACTAAACATTAAGAAAACCAAGATCATGGCATCCGGCCCTCTCAACTCCTGGCAAATAGATGGGGAAGAAATGGAGGTAGTGACAGATTTTATTTTCCTGGGCTCCAAGATCACTGCAGATGGGGACTGTAGCCAAGAAATTAAAAGACGCTTGCTCCTGGGGAGGAAAGCCATGGCAAATCTAGACAGCACACTAAAAAGCAGAGACATCACCCTGCCAACAAAAGTGCGTATAGTCAAGGCTATGGTCTTCCCAGTTGCAATGTATGGCAGTGAAAGTTGGACCATCAGAAAGGCTGAGCGCCAAAGAATTGAGGCCTTTGAACTATGGTGCTGGAGAAGACTCCTGCGAGTCCCTTGGACTGCAAGGCGATCAAACCGGTCAGTCCTAGAGGAGATCAACCCTGACTGCTCTTTAGAAGGCCAGATCCTGAAGCTAAAACTCAAATACTTTGGCCACTTAATGAGAAGGAAGGACTCACTGGAGAAGAGCCTAATGCTGGGAAAGATTGAGGGCAATAGAAGAAGGGGACGACAGAGAATGAGGTGGCTGGATGGAGTCACTGAAGCAGTATGTGTGAGCCTAGATGGACTCCAGAAGATGGTAGAAGACAGGAAGGCCTGGAGGAACATTGTCCATAGGGTCGCGATGGGTCGGACACGACTTCGCAACTAACAACAAAACTTGAAAATAAGCTTAGTTGGGAGAACAAATGTTATCACTATCTGGAAAATTGAAACACAAAGTTTCACCAAATTTGTCAATCATATATTGATAAAATATTATTGACAAAAGGGGACACTCTAGAGCAGATAAAAAATAAATTGACCAGCAAACAAATCAAGAGATCATTCATAAACTCTTTGAAAACAAAAGGGAGATTACTAGAAAAGAATAGATTTTTTAAGAAGAAAAATCTTGCCAGATTAATTTTTTCCCAGATAGACCAGATGGGAACCCAAGTGGATGAGCTAATTCTATTTTATGGTAAACTTCTCAAATGAGAATCAGAACCAAATGTGAAAAGAATCTCAAATGGAAATTTTACTGCTAGTCACCCATATTACAAGAATCTCACCAGCTTCATGGATTCTCTGTTGCTTTTCTTCAATACAAGGACTCCTAAACTCAACCAACTCGTTCTAGTCTAGCTGGAGACAATAGAATAGAATAGAATAGAATAGAATAGAATAGAATAGAATAGAATAGAATAGAATAGAATAGAATAGAATAGAATAGAATAGAATAGAATAGAATAGAATAGAATATATGGAATGGAATGGAATAGAATAGAATAGAATAGAATAGAATAGAATAGAATAGAATAGAATAGAATAGAATAGAATAGAATAGAATAGAATAGAATAGAATAGAATAGACCTGGAAGGGACCTTGGAGATCTTCTAATCCAGCCCCCTCCCCAAACAGGAGAACCCAGGCTACATTAACAGAACCTTGCAAATCTGAAAGTACAAATCTAACTGGCACTTTTTGATAAAATTATGTAGTATACAATAACTGCTTTATTTCCTTTTTCCAACGTTTGTGCTAATCTAAATACTGTTCTTTTAAAATAAATATTTTTGTCAGTTTTATGCAGTGTATGTTGGAGGTAGTTATTCTTTTGAGACCTGTATGCAATATAATCTCATTTTAAGGTATGCTGATTAGTGACAATAAATAAATTTATTATTCTATTCTATTCTATTCTGTTCTGTTCTGTTCCGTTCCGTTCCATTCCATTCCATTCCATTCCATTCCATTCCATTCCATTCCATTCCATTCCATTCCATTCTATTCTATTCTATTCTATTCTATTCTATTCTATTCTATTCTATTCTATTCTATTCTATTCTATTCTATTCTATTCTATTCTATTCTATTCTATTCTATTCTATTCTATGATTGATGTGGGTAGTTTTATACTATACCTGTGCATTTGATCTTTCCTGCCTAAATGTAGAACCTTACTTTTTCACCATTGAATTTCATTTTGTTAGATAGTGCCCAGTGTTCGAGTCTGTCCAGATCCTCCTGTATCTTAAGCCTATCTTCTGGAGTATTGGCTATTCCTGCCAGCTTGGTGTCATCTGCAAATTTATAATAATAATAATAATAATAATAATAATAATAATAATAATAATAATAATAATAATAATAATAATGATGATGATGATGATGATGATGATGATGATGATGATGATGATGATGATGATGAAGAAGAAGAAGAAGAAGAAGAAGAAGAAGAAGAAGAAGAAGAAGAAGAAGAAGAAGAAGAAGAAGGTTGGAAGGGACCTTGGAGGTCATCTAGTCCAACCCCCTGCTCAGGCAGGAAACCCTATACCATTTCAGGCAAATGGCTGTCCAGTCTCTTCTTAAAAACCTCCAGTGTTGGAGCACTCACCACCTCTGGAGGCAGGTTGTTCCACTGGTTAAATGTTCTAACTGTCAGGAAGTTTCTCCTTAGTTCTAGGTTGCTTCTCTCCTTGACTAGTTTCCATCCGTTGCTTCTTGTCCTGCTTTCAGGTGCTTTGGAGAATAGCTTGACTCCCTGTTCTCTGTGGGAGCCCCTGAGATATTGGAACACTGCTATCATGTCACCCCTCACCCTTCTCTTCGTTAAACTACACATACCCAATTCCAGCAACCGTTCCCTATATGTTTTAGCCTCCAGTCCCCCAATCATCTTTGTTGCTCTTCTCTGTACCCCTTCTAGAGTCTCAACATCTTTTTTACATCGTGGTGACCAAAACTGGATGCAGTATTCCAGGTGTGGCCTTACCAAAGCATTGTAAAGTGGTATTAGTACTTCACTTGATCTTGATTCTATCCCTCTGTTAATGCAGCCTAGCACTGTGTTGGCTTTTTTGGCAGCTGCAGCACACTGCTGGCTCATATTGAAGTGATTGTCTACTAGGACTCTGAGATCCCTCTCACAGTTACTACTATTGAGCAAGGTACCACCTATACTATACCTGTGCATTTGATTTTTCCTGCCTAAATGTAGAACCTTACTTTTTTCACCATTGAATTTCATTTTGTTAGATAGTGCCCAGTGTTCGAGTCTGTCCAGATCCTCCTGTATTTTAAGCCTATCTTCTGGAGTATTGGCTATTCCTGCCAGCTTGGTGTCGTCTGCAAATTTGATGAGTTCCCCATCTATCCCCTCATCCAAATCGTTAATGAAGATATTGAAGAGCACTGGGCCCAGAACAGAGCCCTGGGGCACCCCACTACACACTTCCTTCCATGTAGATGCAGTTCCATACGGCCTGTCAGCCAGCTATGAATCCATCTGGTGGTGATGCTATCTAACCCACATTTTTCTATCTTATCAAGTAGTAGGTTGTGATCTACTTTATCAAATGCCTTACTGAAGTGCAAGTAAATTATATCTACAGCATTCCTCTGGTCCACTAGTTTTGTCACTTGGTCAAAGAATGCAATAAGATTTATCTGGCATGATCTGTTTTTGACAAACCCATGTTGGCTTTTAGTGATAACTTTGTTCGCATCAAGGCGAATAATGATGATGATGATAATGATGATAATGTTGGAAGGGACCTTGGAGGTCATCTAGTCCAACCCCCTGCTCATACCATTTATCATTGATTGTAATAAAATAGTAGTAGTACTATTTAAATGGTTCAATAATAATCATATAATTAATTTGATAAAAATGTTATTAATGATTTGTTTGAAAGGGAATTGAATAGCTATCAATTGACAGAAGATATAAAAATTGGAGACTAAATGTATAACTCAAACCAGATATGAAATTCAAAGCATAACTTGAGGTTTTACCAAAATAGGCTGGGGAAAAAATCTGAAATGAATTTTAAGAGCAAGACAAGTACAAAGTTTTCCATATGAAAGAAGAAAACATGACATCCACAAAGAAGGATGCAGGATACAAAACCTGATCAGAATATTTGTGAGAATAATTTCAAAATAGTAGTTGATTGCAAACTGAATGAAGTCAGTCAGCATGCTCACGGAAAAAAGGCAAATGCATCCACAAGAATCTCAGGAAATGAAAGTCCATGTTTTGAGGAGACCCGCAATTCAAGTACCACTTGGAGGCATCATGGTTGGAGAAGGTATAGCACATAAACTGGATCAGTTTTAGGGAAGAGCTATGAAGCCAAAGAAGAGATCAAAGGAACTGCTCTTAGCCTTGAGAGAGGACAACAAGGAGAAGAGCCAAGTTGGCCTACTGGAGCAGAAAAAGAGAAGACTGGGGGACCCATTCCAATTAATACACTCTCTGCTGGAGAATGGAGGATATAGCACTCCTCTAATAACTGAAAGATGTTATGCAACACAAAACAATGGTTTACTGCGATTCCAGAGTGTGGAATATCATAAGACAAACTCTGTCAGGAGATTGTAGGTGAATGAAAGGAAAAACAGCCTAAATACAGGAACAATTTTAGAGCTGAGTTAGTGAAGTACAAATTGTCTGCATGCAAAGACGGAGTAGCCAACTGTCAGAGAAGCTTTTTATGGAATTTCTGCAGAGAGGGGAGGGGTTGGGCTAGGTGTTCTCAGATTCACCTTCAAATTAAGTAATGTCAAATTCTACAACCCTAATCAAAAGCCCATATATAGAAGAAGTAATTTTAAAGTGCACACATCCTTTTAAAAACCAGCAGTGCGTAATATTGAAATATATTTACATGAAGCCCATTCTTTGAAATATTACGCCACGAGTGATTGAATTGGAGAAAAAGTTTGGCCTTTGGTAATACAGATAGTTGAGATGATTTTCCTCCTTCCCCTTTGAATTCCTCTCAAAAAAGGAGCTAAGATTAATGTGTTGTTGGGACCCCATACCTGCCATGGTTGCAGCTTTGGACCCTCCAACCTCTCTTTGCCCACCTTCCTTCTCCTTCTGGATCTGGAGGAATATGCAGACTTCAAGACTCCAGCAAGAGTCTTAATGACACTGTAGACACGGTGCTTATTTGAGATCTGTATCCTGTTTCTTTTCGCTTGGGTCTCCAGCAGTGCTTTCTGGTTGCATCTTTTCTGGGCATTGACAAAAAAGGGATGCTTTGAAAAAGAACAGTGAAAATACTTATCTTTAAAGAGGGGGTCTACAAAGATATCCATTTCAAAGGCATCATCTTCTGGCTGTTCTTTTTCCTGAAAGGCAAGGGTTGAAACGCTATGAATGTATCTGAAAAGTCTGTGCTTTCCCATGAAATATTCCCCCAAAACTGTGATGATCCAGACTTTCCCTTCAATGGGTCCCGGCAAATATCTAAGTGTTATGTGGAAAGGAAGAATTCTCTCCAAAAGGGGAACATGTTCTATGAAGTGAACAAAGACATTGACTTGTCTCCACTTAGTGAAGACATCCCAAAGGGATTTTATATGCCCAGTTGCTGAGAATCGTTGTGATATAACAACACAAATTCCATTCCTGATGAGCATAGGAGTAAAAGTCCTCATGAAATGCTCTCCATTCTCTGTGTCTGAAGCAAAGAGGCCAATCAAGGTCCATCTGAAATGGAGGAGAATTTGGACAATTCCTGGGTACTGGATCCCTTCTTTGGGGAGCATTGGATGAAAAAAAGGGAATTGACTTTTGTCACTTAGAGCCTCTGAAGCAATTTTATCACTGATCTGAAAAAGCAATAAAAATGCTATGTTATATTTGGGGTCAAATTAGGTTCAAGGTTATAATAAATTAGAATGGTTCGTTGTTGATTATTATTGATGCCATATCAAGACACAGAATATAAAGCTGGGGACATTAATAAGATCTTATATAATATAAAATGAAGTAATAATTTAAGTGAGAAAAGAATAAGAATAAAGAATGCAAATAATTTCTGCATCATTCCTAGAATTTATAGCATTCATACCTAGATATGGAGATTTGAACTGAACTGCTTTCTTCAAATATGCACACTTTAAATTCTCATCACACAGGAAATATATATATTTTTAATCTTAAAATATCAATAATCCCATTAATCTGTGGTGCAAGATACCGATCGCTCTTATATGGTTGAAATTGAAATAATAGATATGTTGTGTCCTCTATCTATGGACCTCTGCAAATAAAAGCTATTGTAAGGACTTAGTGAAAACTTCCATACTGAAACCATTGCTCTAATATTATGTGTCATGGTTCCGATAGATGAAACCGTTTAAAAGAACTTCAAGACAAAGATTTCTTCCTTAAATAATATTTTATTAAGGAAACAAGGTATCGGCACATAGTAAGGTGAACCCAAGACTAAATTTCCCTCTCTCAGGCTACAAAGTTACAACTTGCAATTCCCACCTCAAATTTCTGTCATAAATCACATTCACCAATTGTTTCAAAATGCGGGCTCTCCTCCCAGCACTTTAGCCCGCCAAAATGTTATCTGTGTTGACCTCGATTCTCACACACAGAGGTTGTTTTGGCTAACTGAAAACTACAGTTCCCTCCCCCTTCTTCCTCTCGCTAAGATCTCTAAACTAATATGTGGCAACAAAGACAAAAATGAAAATGGCTTCAGTTCTCTTTGTCCCAGTATTGACATTATGTTTTGTCACTTGTAGGTAAGCTAGTCCATTGGGATTCTTTTCATTTTGTTCACTTTTGAAAATATCATTATTTTGGCCAAGATCATGTACAAAATATGAGCTTCTGTACGATCAGAAAGTTGGTATTTCGATAACTGATGAAAATTTGGTTAAACAAATTAGAGATCAAGGTTAAGCACATATAAGAAGGATATATAATGAATTGATAGAAATAGACTCAGAAATGGAACTTGTTAAAGATTGTATGATAAAATGGGCCCAGAACTTTCAGGAGGTCATAACAATGGATACTTGGGAAAAGATATGGGTTAGAAATGTAAAATTTACACAGGCTCAAAATTTAAGAGAGAATTTTTATAAAATGTTTTATAGATGGCATTTAGATCCTAAAAAATTAGCAAGTATGTAACTGAACTGTCAGCCTAAATGTTGGAGGTGTGGTTGTGAGGATGCAACGTATTATCATATATGGTGGACTTGTAAAAAAAGTCAAAGCTTTTCGGATTAAAATTTGGTGGAACATGCAGAAGATATTTAAGAAAAAGATAAGGTTTTCTCCACAGTTGTTTCTGTTGGGTATTATTACAGAAACTACTGTTATAGATACTAAATTGATGTTGAATTTAATTACGGCAGCAAGACTTTTAGTAGCGCAATATTGGAAGAAGGAGGAACTGCCTACTATAGAAGAGTGGACTTCGAAAGTTTCAAACCTGGCGGAAATGGCAAAGATTTCAGCATATTTGAAAGAACAATCACAACAATACTGTGGAATGGAGAAGATGGATCGAGTATATTCAGAATAAATATGGGACTAAAAAGTTTCATTTAGCATATGAATAAGTATTAGTTTTATATGATGTATTATTAGGTATTCATTATTAGTTAGTTATTTAGTTATGTTTAAGGGGAGTTAGTGCGATAGAATTTAAATGTGTTTTTTTTAGTTAGTTAGCTTATTCTAGCTTTAGTTTGTAAAAGTTAATACCCTGTATTCAGCTCTGGGAAGTCGGGGGGGGGGGAGGGAGGGTGAGGGAGGGTAAGTGGGGGGAGGGGAGGGAGGGAGTTTATGTTTTTAAAATGTATTTTAAAACTTTTCAATTAAAAAAAATGAGCTTCTCTTACTGCTTTACCTGCATTTTTTATAGAGCAGGTTTTTTAAAAATTGAACTCGGAGCCTTTCTTTACCTTCATTGTTTCCAGAAAAGAAAAAAAAATGGATGGAAACTAATCAAGGAGAGAAGCAACGTGGAATTAAGGAGAAACTTCCTAACGGTGAGAACAATCAACCAGTGGAACGGCTTGCCTTCAGAAGTTGTGATGCTTCATCACTGGAGGTTTTTCAACAAGAGACTGGAGAGCAATTTGTTTGAAATAGTATAGGGCAGGGGTCTTCAAACTCGGCCCTTTTATGACTCATGGACTTCAACTCCCAGAATTCCTCAGCCAGCATGCCTGGCTCTGGAATTCTGGGAGTTGAAGTCCATGAGTCATAAAAGGGCCAAGTTTGAAGACCCCTGGTATAGGGTCTCCTGCTTGAGCAGGGAGTTGTACTAGTAACTAGAAGACCTCCAAGGTCCCTTCCAGTTCTATTCTGATTGATTGACCTTCAAAAATGGGTATCAGAATCTCCCAAAGCAATGGGGATGAATTCATAAGAGGCTATGTCTGCTTTGATCCTGGCCCTTTCCCTACAGTGGATCCCAATCCCCAGCAATGATACCTTCAGTGACCACTGAAGCTCTTGAATTCCATGGAAACAATATGATTGGATCTATCACTCACTCACCATCACCCATTTACTTGACGAGATACAGAAACACATAAAAAGGCATACATAAAATATTAGTTTCCCATCACTACTGTATCTTCCTTTTAACGGAAGACCATTTCATTGGACACAGAGGAACTTCTCACCTTCACACCTGTGCTGCAAAGTATAGAAAAGTAATGAGGATGGTGTCAAGAGTGGATAGGATTTGCTTTGATCCTTGGCCCTTACTCACTGAGAATCTCAGTCCCTAGCCACGACTCCTTCAATGGACATGGTGAAAAGCCATTCTTAAATTCCATACAGAAGGTGCAGTTGGATCAATAGCTCACCTATTACCACCCCACTCCCTCTATCAGCTAGAACAAACAGACACACACAAACCTGTGGGACTTTGTAGGTGCCAAGTAACACTGACATCTGCATGGGGATGTCCCTGAGAGCCCCATCCAGAAGGGCCAAAATGTTGTCCTCCCTTCCACAGCTGTAGTTGGGAACATTGGCTTCTCCAGTGGAAAGCATGCCAAGCAAGGCATCTGAAGTGCCAAGTGTGTTCAAATAGTTGTCATGGATGTTGTAGCCCAGTGTGAGATTGTGAAGGAGCTGGAGCTTCTTGTTGACCAATTGAATGGCAAAGGCATAACGGAAGAGATTTGATTGTTTCAAAGATAAACTTCTGTAAAAACATTCATATTATTAGCATAATTAAAAGCAACAATATTTTTAAAAAGATTTTATCTGCACAGGTCTATTGACTCTTATGTTTACATTGTATAATACTGATTCAAAACACTTCACCAGTATTCAAAATATTTCAATCATTCAAGCAGAACCATCATAAAAGAATGAGAATATTTCACAAGGGGCCCAGGAAAACAATTGTACAATTGTTAGAATTATTCTCTATTCTCTAGCCCCTATAAATATCAGGAAATGAATATCAATGAGGATTCATAAAAATATGGGAAATAGATGGGAAAGGAAACCACAGTCCTTTCACTCACTAATAGAACAACAGAAACACAGAGTTGGAAAGGACCTTGGAGGTCTTCTAATCCAATTTCTGCTCAAGCAGGAGACCCTATATACCATTTCAGGCAAGTGGCTGTTTAATCACTTCTTAAAAGTCTCCAGTGATGGAGCAACCACAACTTCTGAAGGCAAGCTGTTCCACTCATTAATTGTTTCCACTGTTAGGAAATTTCTCATTAATTCTAGGTTGCTTGTTTCTTTGATTAGTTCCCATCCATTGCTTCTTGTCCTGCCTTCAGGAGCTTTGTAGAATAGGTTAACCCCCTCCTCTTTGTGACATCCTTTGAGATATTGGAACACTGCTATCATGTCACCGCTAGTCCTTCTTTTCATTACTTTTAACGAAAGTCAGTATTCAAATGATTTAAGATCATCTGAATGAGCTTAAATGGACTTCAGAAGATGGTAGAGGACAGGAAGGCCTGGAGGAATGTTGTCCATGGGGTCGTGATGGGTCAGACACGACTTTGCAACTAACAACAACAACAACATTCAAATGATGAACTCAGGATTCGATGGGGGAAGGAAAATATTATGAACTTTTTTTGGGATTTTTTTTGCCCTTTCTTTGGATTTGAGTCTCTTCTGCAAAATGAGACAAAAGAGAGAAGACATGGAAATCAAAACCATTCAAGAGAGGCACTGCAGAATAGGAATGGGTGAAATAAGAAGAGTGTTGTATCTGCTAATGGGGGGAATGCAATTCCATCCCAATGAATGACTTACGAGTGAGACGGACTAGAAGGAACCGTACTGAAAGGCAATGTTGTATGCGATATTTTTGTTTCAGTGACCACTATACCAATGAGATGATCTCCTGGCCTGTAATAGCTCCATGGCTTTTTTTCATCCCAGTGCCCCAAATTCAGAGAGCATTTCATTCTAGGCTTCCCGGAGACTGGCTGGAATCCCAGCAGCATCAGAAGCAGAAGCAGGAGGTCCATAATTCAGAGGGCTGAATCCACCCAATTCCTGTTTCTAAAGAAGGAGAAGATGAATTAGAAGAGTTCAAAGCACTTTCGCAAGATGGTAATGCCTGATTCAGTCATAGGCAAACTGGATTTCTCCTGGAAAGAAGAGAAAGGTACCATCAAGAGCACAGTCCCTCCCTGTCCCAAAATTTGTTCCACACAGAGCAGGACCTGAAGCATTTATCCTTTTTTGATGTAATAGCCCTTCCATGTTGCTTCAGTCTGATGTTAACGTCAAAGGCAGTCACTGTAGCAGATGTCTCAAAGACCAGGATGGTGATAATTACAGTGAGAAACAAGTTTTCCTCTGGGGATCCTGAGGTTCTTCTGGGCTCCATATGCAGAGGGATAGATGGAGAAAAATGTGTTATTGAAAATTGTGGCACCCAGCAAACTGAGTCCTGTGATCCTTCAGTGTGGTATCTTCCCTCCAGATATTGGTGGGAATGTAACCCAGAGCTATGGATTTTGGTGACACTCTATTTTTTTATTATTATTAAAGAGTTTTATAAAAGTTACAATATTATCCCATCCCCAACCCACCCCTAAACCCCCCTCCCCCTCCCCCACTTCCCAAAGCTGATTACAGGGTTACAAATATATAATAATCATAAACTAACTAACATTAATCAACTATCTACATAACCAAATACATAATACACTTTAACCCGCCTATAACATGATTACAAACACTCTAAAAATATCCAACTTTTTTAAAAAAAAGAAAAAATAAATTATAACAATCTAAAGTTTACTCATAAGCTAAATGGAACTTTTTAGTCCCATATTTTTTCTGAATATAATCTATCCATCTTCTCCAAACCGAAATGTAACTTTCTTGTGAATGATCCTTCAAGTAAGCAGAAATCTTAGCCATTTCTGCTAAATTTGACACTTTAAGCGTCCATTCCAATATAGTAGGCAGGCAATCCTTCTTCCAATATTGCCCTACCAATAACCTTGCAGCTGTTATCAAATTCAACATCAAATTAATTTCTTTAGTATCACCATCTGTAATAACACCCAATAAAAATAATTGTGGAGTAAACTTTATCTCTCTCTTGAAAATCTTATGGATGTTCCACCAAATTTTAATCCAAAAAGCTTTTATATTTCTACAAGTCCACCAAATATGAAAGTAAGTAGCATCCAAACTAAGTAGCATCCAGAGCTATGGATTTTGGTGACACTCTAGATTGGTGACACTTAACTCTAGTTCTTCCTGACTTCTAACACCAAGGAAGAAATCAGCACACTTGAACCTTGAAGAGGGCCTGTTCATTATACCTCCATGCATCAGTCCTAATTTGGAACTGATTTTATAATTGCTCAGCTTGAAGTGAAAATTCATTTCCCATCTATTCTAGAAATATCATTTTTTATTAGATCTGACTAGAGATAGGAAAGGGACAGCTGTGGTGTGCAGCACTGGATAAACAGGGAGGAATTTATAGAGCAGATAAAGGTTTTTATTTGTTTAATTTTACTTAACAGAGCCTTGGTGGAGCAGTGGGCTAATGCCTCCTTAAGTAACACCAGCTGCCTGCCATTAGTGCAGGTTCGCATCCCACCAGGCTCAAGGTTGACTCAGCCTTCCATCCTTCCGAGGTAGGTAAAATGAGGACCCAGATTGTTGGGGGCAATAAGCTGACTTTGTAATAATGCCGCTTGGGGTGTGTGTGAAAGCCCTAATAAGCAGGCATATACATAGAATGAAGGCTACTGCTAAGCTTGTAAGCCGCCCTGAGTCTTTGGAGAAGGGCGGGATATAAATGGAATTAAAATAAAAATAAAAAAAAATAATAACAATCTCTCTGTTGTCCTGTCATACTCAGGTAATATACTCAGATCCTTTGAATTTTGAAAGTTCTTAGTTTATTAAATAACCAGTAGGCTGTGAGGTCTTCAGCTAAGATACTGGCAGTGCCCATACATGGTGATGGATGATGAAAGTTGATTTCATGCCACATGGGCACAGAACTGGTTTTGAGGGAACCTTGTTTTAATGCTTCTTTCATTTGTGTGGATGCACTTGGTGGGGTTGGTTCCCTTTGGTCTTCCCATCTCTGAGGATATGTGTGACTCCCATAAATGATTGCCAAATGATTGAGAGTTGGATCACACTTGGTGACTGGTCCAGTACTCTTAAGAGACTTATGAAACCAACCAGTTAACAAATGTATGTTAGGAAGCATAGCACAATAGTAATGGGAGATTTCAACTAACCAGATATCAGCTGGGAGACAAACTTTGCAGCGAGCAGGTGGTCAAACAGATTCCTAAACAACCTAGGTGACAACTTTGTCATCCAAAAGGTAGAGGAGGGAACTAGAAGTAAAGCTGTACTGGACCTAATTCTTACTAATAGAGGAGTGATAGAAGGAGTTAAAGTTGATGGAACCTTGGGGGGAAGTGACCACGTCATACTGGAATGCCATATAATGCAAACACAAGCAATAGAAAATAATTCAACCAATGTCTTAAAGTTCAAAAGACCTGAATTTAACAAACTCAGAGAGAACCTAGGAAAGATTCCATGGATGAAAATCCTAAAGGGGAAAACAACTTAAGAAGCATGGGAAATTCTGAAAAATGCTATCATGAAAGCCTAGTTCAGCACAATACCACTGAAAAAGAAAAACAAGAAAGTCAAAAAGAAACCAGCATGGCTCCACACAGATCTCTCAGACAAAATGAAAGACAAAAAGGACAAGTACAAAAAATGGAAAGAGGGACACATAACTAAGGCTGATTATCAACAGACAGCCAGAACATGCAAAGATGAAGTCAGGAAAGCAAAGGCTCAGAATGAACAAAGACTTGCAACAGAAATCAAGGATCATAAAAAAGTTTCTTTCAACATATTAATAACAAGAAAAAAGCCAAGGAAACTGTAGGTCCACTAAAGAGAGAAGATGGCAAGGAAGTAACAGGCAGCAGGGAGAAAGCAAAGCTGCTTAACTCATTCTTTGCATCAGTCTTCACACAAAAAGAAATTATAGCATGCCAAAAAAATACTGAAAAAGACAAACTAGAAACAAAAATTAAAATAAGCAAGAAAATGGTAAGAGAACACCTATCCGACCTTGATGAATATAAATCACCAGGACCTGACACATTACATCCCAGAGTTCTGAAGGAGCTGGCAGATGTGAACTTAGAACCACTGAACTATATCTTTCAAAAATCCTGGAGCACCAGGGAAGAACCTGAGGATTGGAAAAGGGCTTATGTGGTTCCCATCTTCAAGAAATGAAAAAAACAAACCGAGGAAACTTCAGACCAATCAGTCTAACATCAATACCTGGGAAGATCCTGAAAAAGATCATTAAAAAACAGATCTGTGAACAACTAAATGGTAAAGGTAAAGGTTCCCCCGCACATGTGTGCTAGTCGTTTCCGACTCTAGGGGCCGGTGCTGATCTCCGTTTCAAAGCCGAAGAGCCAGCGCTTGTCCGAGGACGTCTCCATGGTCATGTGGCCGGCATGACTAGACGCCAAAGGCGCACGGAACACTGTTACCTTCCCACCGTAGTGGTCCCTATTTTTCTACTTGCATTTTTACGTGCTTTCAAACTGCTAGGTTGGCAGAAGCTGGGATGGGTAACAGGCACTCACTCTGCTACGCAGCACTCGGGATTCGACCCGCCAAACTGCCGAACTTCTGATCGACAAGCTCAGTGTCCTAACCCACAAAATTATAACTAGTAGCCAGCACAGGTTTGCTAAAAACAGATCATGCCAAACCAATCTTATTTCATTCTTTTTTTTGTATATATCTTTTATTATTTTTAAAAGTAATTATCTTTGGTGCTTCGTAAACAACATGTTGTCTGGATTCACATATTTAATAATAATTAATAGTAATTAATTTCTTAATTCCATAGTTAACATTTTAGATAATAATACACTTCCTTGATCCTCTTGTCATGGTTCCAACAGATGAAACCCTTCAAAAGAACTTCGAGGGATTGTTTACCTTAAATAATCATTTATTTGAGAAACAAAGTATCAGCACTACATAGTTGAACCCAAAAACTATATTCTCCTCCCCTGGATATAAAGTAACAAAGTACAATTCCTTCCTCCAATAAACTGTCATAAATCACATTCCCCAATTAGCTTGAAGTGTGGGCTTTCTCCCCAGCTATCCAGCCCACCAAAACACTATCAGCTCTGGGCCCAATGTCCTTGGGTTCCCATAGCTGAGCTATTATTGTTATGACTAGCTGGACTCTCATCCCTATTCCCCCTCCCAGCATCAACAAATTTTAAAAGCAAAGAGAAAATGGCTGCATTTCCATATGTTGTCAAAGCAAGAGCATCGTGCATCCACACAAATGAAAGAGGGACCACAACAAGGTTCCCCCCAAACCATATGGATGCATATTGCATGAAATCGGATTGCATCATCCACCACCATGCCATGGGCACTGGCAGCATCTTAGCTGAAGACCTCACAGCCTACTGTTTATTTCATAAACTAAGTTTATTTCATAAACTAAGACAGTACCAAAAGGCAAAACGATATGACGCTGGAAGATGAGCCCCTCAGGTCGGAAGGCGTCCAGTATGCTACTGGGGAAGAGCAGAGGGCTAGTACTAGTAGCGCCAGAAAGAATGAAGCGACTGGGCCAAAGCCGAAAGGACGCTCAGCTGTGGATATGTCTGGTGGTGAAAGGAAAGTCCGATGCTGTAAAGATTTTTTCTCCATAGGAACCTGGAATGTAAGATCCATGAATCAAGGAAAGCTGGACGTGGTCAAACAAGAGATGACAAGACTGAACATCGACATCTTAGGTATCAGCGAACTAAAATGGACAGGAATGGGTGAATTTAATTCAGATGACCATCAGGTATACTACTGCGGGCAAGAATCCCTCAGAAGAAATGGAGTAGCCTTCATAGTCAATAAAAGAGTAGGAAAAGCAATACTGGGATACAATCCTCAAAATGACAGAATGATCTCAGTTCGAATCCAAGGCAAACCATTCAATATCACAGTAGTCCAAGTCTATGCCCCAACCACCGGTGCTGAAGAGGATGAAATTGACCGGTTCTATGAAGCCCTACAGCACCTTATAGAACTAACACCAAAAAATGATGTCCTTATCATCATGGGGGATTGGAATGCTAAAGTAGGAAGCCAAAAGATAACCGGAATAACAGGCAAGTTTGGCCTTGGAGTACAAAATGAAGCAGGGCACAGGCTGATAGAATTTTGTCAAGAGAATACGATGGTCATAGCAAACACTCTTTTCCAACAACCCAAGAGACGGCTCTACACATGGACATCACCAGACGGTCAACACAGAAATCAGATTGACTATATGCTCTGCAGCCAAAGATGGAGAAGCTCTATACAGTCAGTAAAAACAAGACCAGGAGCTGACTGTGGCTCAGACCATGAGCTTCTTGTTGCAAAGTTTAGGCTTAAACTGAAGAAAGTAGGGAAAAGCACCAGGCCAGTCAGGTATGAATTAAATCATATCCCCGTTGAATATACAGTAGAGGTGACAAATAGATTTAAGGAATTAGATCTGATAGACAGGGTGCCTGAAGAACTATGGACAGAGGTTCGCAACATTGTACAAGAGGTAGCAACCAAAACCATCCCAAAGAAAAAGAAATGCAAGAAAGCAAAATGGCTGTCTGAGGAAGCTTTGCAAATAGCTGAGGAAAGGAGGGAAGCAAAAGGCAAGGGAGAAAAAGAAAGATACGCCCAATTGAATGCAGAATTCCAGAGAATAGCTAGAAGAGATAAGAATGCCTTCTTAAATGAACAGTGCAAAGAAATAGAAGAAAACAATAGAATAGGGAGGACCAGAGATCTTTTCAAGAAAATTGGAGAGATGAAGGGAACGTTTAATGCAAAAATGGGCATGATAAAGGACCAAAATGGCAGGGACCTAACAGAGGCAGAAGAGATTAAGAAGAGATGGCAAAATTACACAGAAGAACTATACAAGAATGAGCTTAACGTCCCTGATAATCACAATGAGGTGGTCACTGACCTCGAGCCAGACATCCTAGAATGTGAAGTGAAGTGGGCCTTAGAAAAGCTGAGCAACAACAAAGCTAGTGGAGGTGACAGTATTCCAGCTGAGCTATTCAAAATCTTAAAAGACGATGCAGTAAAAGTGCTACACTCAATTTGCCAGCAAATTTGGAAAACTCAACAGTGGCCACAGGATTGGAAAAGATCAGTTTACATTCCAATTCCAAAGAAAGGCAGTGCCAAAGAATGTTCAAACTATCGCACCATTGCACTCATTTCTCATGCTAGTAAAGTTATGCTTAAAATCCGACAAGCTAGACTCCAGCAGTATGTGGATCGAGAACTACCAGAAGTACAGGCAGGATTTCGAAGAGGCAGAGGAACTAGAGATCAAATAGCCAACATACGCTGGATCATGGAGAAAGCTAGAGAGTTCCAGAAAAACATCTACTTCTGCTTCATTGACTATGCTAAAGCCTTTGATTGTGTGGATCATAACAAACTGTGGCAAGTTCTTAAAGAGATGGGAGTACCAGAACATCTTATTTGTCTCTTGAGAAACCTATATGCGGGCCAAGAAGCAACAGTGAGAACTGGACACGGAACCACTGATTGGTTCCAAATTGGGAAAGGTGTCCGGCAAGGCTGTATACTGTCGCCTTGCCTATTTAACTTATATGCAGAGCACATCATGAGAAAGGCAGGGCTAGAGGAGTCAAAAGTTGGAATTAAGATTGCTGGAAGAAATATCAACAACCTAAGATATGCAGATGATACCACTCTAATGGCAGAAAGTGAAGAGGAACTGAAGAGTCTCTTGTTGCGAGTGAAGAAGGAGAGTGCAAAAGTTGGGTTGAAACTAAACATTAAGAAAACCAAGATCATGGCATCCGGCCCTCTCAATTCCTGGCAAATAGATGGGGAAGAAATGGAGGTAGTGACAGATTTTATTTTCCTGGGCTCCAAGATCACTGCAGATGGGGACTGTAGTCAAGAAATTAAAAGACGCTTGCTCCTCGGGAGGAAAGCCATGGCAAATCTAGACAGCACACTAAAAAGCAGAGACATCACCCTGTCAAAAAAAGTGCGTATAGTCAAGGCTATGGTCTTCCCAGTTGCAATGTATGGCAGTGAAAGTTGGACCATAAGAAAGGCTGAGCGCAAAAGAATTGAGGCCTTTGAACTCTGGTGCTGGAGAAGACTCCTGCGAGTCCCTTGGACTGCAAGGCGATCAAACCGGTCAGTCCTAGAGGAGATCAACCCTGACTGCTCTTTAGAAGGCCAGATCCTGAAGCTAAAACTCAAATACTTTGGCCACCTAATGAGGAGGAAGGACTCACTGGAGAAGAGCCTAATGCTGGGAAAGATTGAGGGCAATAGAAGAAGGGGACGACAGAGAATGAGGTGGCTGGATGGAGTCACTGAAGCAGTAGGCGTGAGCTTAAATGGACTCCAGAAGATGGTAGAGGACAGGAAAGCCTGGAGGAACATTGTCCATAGGGTCGCGATGGGTCGGACACGACTTCGCAACTAACAACAACAACAAGAATTTTCAAAATTCGAAGGATCTCAGTATATTACCTGAGTATGACAGGACAACAGAGAGATTGCTAAGTAAAATTAAACAAATAAAAACTTTTATCTGCTCTATAAATTCCTCCCTGTTTATCCAGTGCTGCACACCACAGCTGTCTCTTTCCTATCTCTAGTCAGATCTAATAAAAAATGATATTTCTAGAATAGATGGGAAATGAATTTTCACTTCAAGCTGAGCAATTATAAAATCAGTTCCAAATTAGGACTGATGCATGGAGGTGTAATGAACAGGCCCTCTTCAAGGTTCAAGTGTGCTGATTTCTTCCTTGGTGTTAGAAGTCAGGAAGAACTAGAGTTAAGTGTCACCAATCTAGAGTGTCACCAAAATCCATAGCTCTGGGTTACGTTCCCACCAATATCTGGAGGGAAGATACCACACTGAAGGATCACAGGACTCAGTTTGCTGGGTGCCACAATTTTCATTAACACATTTTTCTCCATCTATCCCTCTGCATATGGAGCCCAGAAGAACCTCAGGATCCCCAGAGGAAAACTTGTTTCTCACTGTAATTATCACCATCCTGGTCTTTGAGACATCTGCTACAGTGAGTGCCTTTGACGTTAACATCAGACTGAAGCAACATGGAAGGGATATTACATCAGAAAAGGATAAATGCTTCAGGTCCTGCTCTGTGTGGCATAAATTTTGGGACAGGGAGGGACTGTGCTCTTGAAAGCACCTTTCTCTTCTTTCCAGGAGAAATCCAGTTTGCCTATGACTGAATCAGGCATTACCATCTTGTGAAAGTACTTTGAACTCTTCTAATTCATCTTCTCCATCTTTAGAAACAGGAATTGGGTGAATTATGGACCTCCTGCTTCTGCTTCTGATGCTGGTGGCATTACAGCCAGTCTCTGGGAAGCCTAGAATGAAATGCTCTCTGAATTTGGAGCACTGGGATGAAAAAAAGCCACGGAGCTATTACAGGCCAGGAGATCATCTCATTAGTATAGTGGTCACTGACACAAAAATACCACATACAACATTGCCTTTCAGTATCGTTCCTTCTAGTCTGTCTCACTCGTAAGTCATTCATTGGGATGGAATTGCATTCCCCCCATTAGCAGATATAACACTCTTCTTATTTCACCCATTCCTATTCTGCAGTGCCTCTCTTGAATGGTTTTGATTTCCAAGTCTTCTCTCTTTTGTCTCATTTTGCGGAAGAGACTCAAATCTAAAGATGGGGCAAAAAAAAAATATCCCGGAAAAAGTTCATAATTTCCTTTCCCAATCTAATCCTGAGTCTATCATTTGAATACTGACGTCATGGTTCCGATGAATGACAACTGACTTTTGTTAAAAGTAGTGAAAAGGAGTAGGGGTAACATGACAGCAGTGTTCCAATATCTAAAGTGCTGCCAAAAAGAAGAGGGGATCAACCTATTTTCTGTTTTTCTGTTGTTCTATTAGTGAGTGAAAGGATTGTAGTTTCCTATCCCTTTTCCATATTTTTTTTAATAGATCCTCATTGATATTCAATTCCTAATATTTATAGAGCTAGAGAATAGACAATAATTCTACAATTCTACAATATTGTTTTTCTAGGCCCCTTTTGAAATATCCTCTTTCTTTTATGATGGTTCTGCTTGAATGATTGAAATATTTTGAATCCTGGTAATGGGTTTTGGATCAGTATTATACAATGTAAACATAAGAGTCCATAGATCTAAGCTGATAAAACTGAAAAAAAAAGTATTTTGTTATTGTAGTTTTTGATGATGCTAATAACATGAAAGTTTTTACAGACATTTACCTTTGGAACAATCAAATCTCTTCCGTTACATCTTTGCCATTCAATTGGTCAACAAGAATCCCCACCTCCTTCACAATCTCACACTGGGCTACAACATCCATGACAACTATTTGAACACACTTGGCACTTCAGATGCCTTGCTGGGCATGCTCTCGACTGGTGAAGCCAATGTTCCCAACTACAGCTGTGGAAGGGAGGACAACCTATTGGCTGTTCTTGATGGGGCTCTCAGGGACATCTCCATGCAGATGTCAATGTTACTTGGCACCTACAAAGTCCCACAGGTTTGTATGTGTGTTTTTTCTAGCTGAGGGAGTGGAGTGGTAATAGGTGAGCTATTGATCCAACCGCACCTTCTGTATGGAATTTAAGAATGGCTTTTCACCATGGCCATTGAAGGAGTCATGGCTAGGGACCGAGATTCTAAGTGAGTAAGGGGCAAGGATCAAAGCAAATCCTATCCACTCTTGACACCATCCTCATTACTTTGCTATACTTTGCAGCACAGGTGTGAAGGTGAGAAGTTCCTCTGTGTCCAATGAAATGGTCTTCCGTTAAAAGGAAGATACAGTAGTGATGGGAAACTAATATTTTATGTATGCCTTTTTATGTGTTTCTGTATCTCGTCAAGTAAATGGGTGATGGTGAGTGAGTGATAGATCCAATCATATTGTTTCCATGGAATTCAAGAGCTTCAGTGGTCACTGAAGGTATCATTGCTGGGGATTGGGATCCACTGTAGGGAAAGGGCCAGGATCAAAGCAGACATAGCCTCTTATGAATTCATCCCCATTGCTTTGGGAGATTCTGATACCCATTTTTGAAGGTCAATCAATCAGAATAGAACTGGAAGGGACCTTGGAGGTCTTCTATTTACTAGTCCAACTTCCTGCTCAAGCAGGACACCCTATACTATTTCAAAGAAATTGAACTCCAGTCTCTTGTTAAAAACCTCTAGTGATGAAGCATCACAATTTCTGAAGGAAAGCCATTCCATTGGTTGTTTGTTCTCACCGTTGGGAAGTTTCTCCTTAATTCAAGGTTGCTTCTTTCCTTGATTAGTTTCCATTCATTGTTTCTTGTCTGGAAACAATGAAGGTGAAGGAAAGCTCTGAGTTAAATTTAAAAAAAGCTGCTCTATAAAAAAGGCAGGTAAAGCAATGATGGAAGCTCATATTTTGTACATGATCTTGGCCAAAATAATAATATTTTCAAAAGTGAAGAAATTATAGATTTGTGAATAGAATCTCAATGGATTAGCTTACCTACAACTGATAAAACATATTTTCAAACAAAGTCTCAGCAGCTAGACACAATAGTTTAAGTATGGAAGATTTAACCAAGACCTTCCAATAGATTTTATTTGCAGAGGTCCATAGATAGAGGACATAAAACATCTATTATTTTAATTTCAATCATATAAGAGAGATTGGCATCTTGTGCCACAAATTAATGGGATGACATTGATATTTTAAGGTTAAAACAACATATTTCCTGTGTGATGAGAATTTGAAGTGTGCACATAATATGGCTCATTATTTGAAGAAAACAGTTCAGTTCAAATCTCCATATCTGGGTATGATTGCTATAAATTGTAGGGGTGATAAAGAAATGATTTGCATTCTTTATTCTTATTATTTTCTTATTTAATGCATGTTTTATTTTATGTTATATAAGGTCTTATTAATGTCCTATGTTCTATCTATCTATCTATCTATCTATCTATCTATCTATCTATCTATCTATCTATCTCTATCTCTATATCAATATATCTCTATCTATCTATCATCTATCTATCTATCTATCTATCTATCTATCTATCTATCTATCTATCTATCTATCTATCTATCTCCATATCTATCTATGTATCTATCTATATCGATCTATATCTATCTCTCTATCTCTCTATATATATCTATATAGCTATATCTATATATCTATCCCCTTCATGGATTACTGCCTTGTCGTGGCAAAGGGGCACGACATAGTCAATGAAAGAGTAGGAAAAGCAATACTGGGATACAATCCGCAAAATGACAGAATTATCTCAGTTTGAATCCAAGGCAAACCATTCAATATCACAGTAGACCAAGTCTATGCCCAAAATACCAGTGCTGAATAGGATGAAATTCACCAGTTCTATGAAGCCCTACAGCACCTTATAGAACTAACACCAAAAAATGATCATCAATAGAGGATTGGAATGCTAAAGTAGGAAGCCAAAAGATAACTGGAATAACAGGCAGGTTTGGCCTTGGAGCAATGGCCAAATGAAGCAGGGCACAGGCTGACAGAATTTTGTCAAGAGAATAAGATGGTCATAGCAAACACTCTTTTCCAACAACCCAAGAGATGGCTCTACACATGGACATCACCAGACGGTCAACAAAGTAATCAGATTGACTATGTGCTCTGCAGCCAAAGATGGACCAGGAGCTTCTCATTGCAAAGTTTAGGCTTAAACTGAAGAAAGTAGGGAAAAGCACTAGGCCACTCAGGTATGAATTAAATCATATCCCTGTTGAAGATACAGTAGAGGTGAAAAATAGATTTAAGGAATTAGATCTGATAGACAGAGTGCCTGAAGAACTATGGACAGAGGTTTGCAACATTGTACAAGAGGTAGCAACCCTAACCATCCCAAAGAAAAAGAAATGCAAGAAAGCAAAATGGCTGTCTGAGGAAGCTTTGCAAATAGCTGAGGAAAGGAGGGAAGCGAAAGGCAAGGGAGAAAAAGAAAGATACGCCCAATTAAATGCAGAATTCCAAAGAATAGCTAGAAGAGAATGGAATGCCTTCTTAAATGAACAATGCAAAGAAATAGAAGAAAACAATAGAATAGGGAGGACCAGAGATCTTTTCAAGAAAATTGGAGAGATGAAGGGAACGTTTAATGCAAAAATGGGCATGATAAAGGACCAAAATGGCAGGGAACTCACAGGGGCAGAAGAGATTAAGAAGAGGTGGCAAAATTACAAAGAAGAACTATACAAGAACGAGCTTAACATCCCTGATAATCACAATGAGGTGGTTACTGACCTCGAGCCAGACATCCTGTGAAGTGAAGTGGGCCTTAGAAAAGCTGAGCAACAACAAAGCTAGTGGAGGTGACAATATTCCAGCTGAGCTATTCAAAATCTTAAAAGACAATGCAGTAAAAGTGCTACACTCAATTTACCAGCAAATTTGGAAAACTCACCAATGGCCACAGGATTGGAAAAGATCAGTTTACATTCCAATTCCAAAGAAAGGCGGTGCCAAAGAATGTTCAAACTATCGCACCATTGCACTCATGTCTCATGCTAGTAAAGTCATGCTTAAAATCCTACAAGCTAGACTCCAGCAGTATGTGGATCGAGAACTACCAGAAGTACAGGCAGGATTTTGAAGAGGCAGAGGAACTAGAGATCAAATTGCCAAAATACACTGGATCATGGTGAAAGCTAGAGAGTTCCAGAAAAACATCTACTTCTGCTTCATTAACTATGCTAAAGCCTTTGATTGTGTGGATCATAACAAACTGTGGCAAGTTCTTAAAGAGAAGGGCGTAGCAGACCATCTTATTTGGATCTTGAGAAACCTATATGTGGGCCAAGAAGCAACAGTGAGAACTGGACACGGAATCACTGATTGGTTCAAAATTGGGAAAGGAGTCTGGCAAGGCTGTATACTGTCGCCCTGCCTATTTAACTTATATGCAGAGCACATCATGAGAAAGGCAGGGCTAGATGAATCAAAAATTGGAATTAAGATTGCCGGAAGAAATATCAACAACCTAAGATATGCAGATGATACCACTCTAACGGCAGAAAGTGAAGAAGAACTAAAGAGCCTCTTGTTGCAGGTGAAGAAGGAGAGTGCAAAAGTTGGGTTGAAACTTAACATTAAGAAAGCCAAGATCATGGCATCTGGCTCTCTCAATTCCTGGCAAATAGATGGGGAAGAAATGGAGGTAGTGACAGATTTTATTTTCCTGGGCTCCAAGATCACTGCAGATGGGGACTGTAGCCAAGAAATTAAAAGATGCTTGCTCCTTGGGATGGTAGCCATGACAAATCTAGACAGCACACTAAAAAGCAGAGACATCACCCTGTCAACAAAAGTGCGTATAGTCAAGGCTATGGTCTTCCCAGTTGAATTGTATGGCAGTGAAAGTTGGACCATAAAAAAGGCTGAGCGCCAAAGAATTGAGGCCTTTGAACTATGGTGCTGGAGAAGACTCCTGCGAGTCCCTTGGACTGCAAGGCGATCAATCTGGTCAGTCCTAGAGGAGTTCAACCCTGACTGCTCTTTAGAAGGCCAGATCCTGAAGCTAAAACTCAAATACTTTGGCCACCTAATGAGAAGGAAAGACTCACTGGAGAAGAGCCTAATCCTGGGAAAGATTGAGGGCAATAGAAGAAGGGGATGACAGAGAATGAGGTGGCTGGATGGAGTCACTGAAGCAGTAGGCGTGAGCTTAAATGGACTCCAGGAGATGGTAGAGGACAGGGAGGCCTGGAGGAACGTTGTCCATATGGTCGCGATAGGTCGGACACAACTTCGCAGCTAACAACAACAACATATATCTATATCTATATATCTATATATCTATATATCTATATATCTAGATGATATAGATATAGATATAGATATAGATATAGATATAGATATAGATATAGATATAGATATAGATATAGATATAGATATATAGATATAGATATAGATATAGATATAGATATAGATATAGATATAGATATAGATATAGATATAGATATAGATATAGATATAGATATAGATGATATAGATATAGATATAGATATTAAGAGCCTTGGTGGAGCAGTGGGCTAATGCCTCCTTAAGTAACACCAGCTGCCTGCAATTAGCGCAGGTTCGAGTCCCACCAGGCTCAAGGTTGACTCAGCCTTCCATCCTTCCGAGGTAGGTAAAATGAGGACCCAGATTGTTGGGGGCAATTAAGCTGACTTTGTAATAATGCCGCTTGGGGGGTGTATGAAAGCCCTAATAAGCAGGCATATACATAGAATGAAGGCTACTGCTAAGCTTGTAAGCCGCCCTGAGTCTTCGGAGAAGGGCGGGATATAAATGGAATTAAAATAAATAAAATAAAGATATAGATATAGATATAGATATAGATATAGATATAGATATAGATATAGATATAGATATAGATGATATAGATAGATATAGATATAGATATAGATATAGATATAGATATAGATATAGATATAGATATAGATATAGATATAGATATAGATATAGATATAGATATAGATAGATATAGATATAGATATAGATATAGATATAGATATAGATATAGATATAGATATAGATATAGATATAGATATAGATATAGATATAGATATAGATATAGATATAGATATAGATATAGATATAGATATAGATATACCGGTAGATATAGCCTCAAGAATAATTAACAATAAACTTTTCTGGTATATGCATGAGAACCAAATTGGATTTATTATAACCTCATACTTTGGACTTAATGTGACTCCAAATATAACACAACATTCCTATTGCTTTTTCAGATCAGTGATAAAATTGCTTCAGAGGCTCTGAACGATAAAAGTCATTTCCCTTTTTTTCACCGGATGCTCCCCAAGGAGGGATTCCATTACCCACGAATTGTCCAGCTGCTCCTCCATTTCAGATGGACCTTGATTGGCCTCTTTGCTTCAGACACAGAGAATGGAGAACATTTCATGAGGACTTTTACTCCTATGCTCATCAGGAATGGAATTTGTGTTGTTATATCACAACGATTCTCAACAACTGGGCATATAAGACCCCTCAGGGCTGCCTTCACTAAGTGGAGACTAGTCAATGTCTTTGTTCACTTCATAGAACATGTTCCCCTTTTGGAGAGAATTTTTCCTTTCCATCTAACATTTATACGTTTGCTGGAACCCATTGAAGGGAAAGTCTGGATCATCACAGTTTTGGGAGAATATTTCATGGGAAAGCACAGACTTTTCAGATACATTCATAGCGTTTCGACCCTTGCCTTTCAGGAAAAAGAACAGTCAGAAGATGATGTTTTTGAAATGGATATCTTTGTAGACCCCCTCTTTAAAGATAAGTATTTTCACTGTTCTTTTTCAAAGCATCCTTTTTTTGTCAATGCCCAGAAAAGATGCAACCAGAAAGCACTGCTGGAGACCCAAGCGAAAAGAAACAGGATACAGATCTCAAATAAGCACCGTGTCTACAGTGTCATTAAGACTCTTGCTGGAGTCTTGAAGTCTGCATATTCCTCCAGATCCAGAAGGAGAAGGAAGGTGGGCAAAGAGAGGTTGGAGGCTCCAAAGCTGCAACCATGGCAGGTATGGGGTCCCAACAACACATTAATCTTAGCTCCTTTTTTGAGAGGAATTCAAAGGGGAAGGAGGAAAATCATCTCAACTATCTGTATTACCAAAGGCCAAACTTTTTCTCCAATTCAATCACTCGTGGCCTAATATTTCAAAGAATGGGCTTTATGTAAATATATTTCAATATTACGCACTAATGTTTTTAAAAGGATGTGTGCACTTTTAAATTACTTGTTCTATATATGGGTTTTTGATTAGGATTGTAGAATTTTATATTAGTTAATTTGAAGGTGAATCTGAGAACACCTAGCCCAACACCTCCGCTCTCTGCAGAAATTCCATAAAAAGCTTCTCTGACAGTTGGCTACTCAGTCTTTGCATGCAGACAATTTGTACTTCACTAACTCAGCTCTAAAATTGTTCCTGTATTGAGGCTGTTTTTCCTTTCATTCACCTACAAACTCCTGACAGAGTTTGTCTTATGATATTCCACACTCTGGAATCGCAGTAAACCGTTGTTTTGTGTTGCATAACATCTTTCAGTTATTAGAGGAGTGCTATATCCTCCATTCTCCAGCTGAGAGTTTATTAATTGGAATCCCCCCCGAGTCTTCTCTTTTTGTGGTCCAATAGGCGAACATGGCTCTTCTCCTTGTTGTCTTCTCTCAAGGCTAAGAGCAGTTCCTTTGATCTCTTCTTTGGCTTCATAGCCCTTCCCTAAAACTGATCCAGTTTATGTGCTATACCTTCTCCAACCATGATGCCTCCAAGTGGTACTTGAATTGCGGGTCTCCTCAAAACATGAACATTCATTTCCTTAGATTTTTGTGGATGCATTTGCCTTCTTTCCGTGAGCATGCTGACTGACTTCATTCAGTTTGCAATCAACTATTATTTTGAAATTATTCTCACAAATATTCTGATCAAGTTTTGTATCCTGCATCCTTCCTTGTGGATGTCATCTTTTCTTCTTTCATTTGAAAAATTTTGTACTTATCTCTCTCTTAAAATTCATTTTGGATTTTTTTCCAGCCTATTTTGGCAAAACCTCAAGATATGCTTTGAATTTTATATCTGTTCGAGTTATACATTTAGTCTCCAAATTTTATAACATCTGTCAGTTGATATAAATTCAATTCCCTTTCATTGAAATAATTAATAACATTCTTATCAAATTAATATATTATTATCAAGTCATTAAAATAGTACTACTGCTAATTTATTATAATCAATGATCACTATGCATATATAATATAAGAAAAAGTAGGAAAGAAGTTTTAGTGTTGCACTGTTCATTTGTTTGTTACTATATGAGTTATCATAGTTTGTCAAGTCCCAGTTACTAAGCAAACAGATATTTCTAGTGGATTTTACTTATCAGGAAATTATAAATAATTTTCTGGAAACTGGATATTTTTGCAAAAAGATCAAAATACTTTCATCTAAGAGGTGGTATAAATCTTGCATCACAGAATCATTATTCATAAACATTTATTAATAAAATACAGAAGAGCAAGATCTAATTGTTATTCCCAACTCTGCAAATTTCTGATAAAATATATTTAAGAACAATTTTGAAGGCAATTTTTTATCCACTTAATTTTCATATCATCGAACCCTCACTGAACTAAGTCCTGAAATCAAAAATAGTTTGTTAATAGACCTAGAACTAGAAAAACAATTCATGACAGCATTACTATACAGCACCCCTGATCTGACCAAATATACCAAGATTGAAATACCCAGAATCATTGACCTTATCAACTTTTACGTGTCCATATATTTTCAGTTTAATGCACAAATATATCAATAATTCAAAGCACCTCCCATGAGATCACCACTTTCAGGACTTGAGACTTTAATAGAACACCCAGAATCTACAGTTCTCCCTTGTATACAACCCAAAGTATGGATCCAGTACGTAGATATCACCTTTGTCATAATAAAAGAGAGAGAAAAATACAGAAAACAATCAACCACATCTTCAAAGGAATAACATTCACAAAGGAAGAAGAAAACAACAACACATTACCATTTCTGGATATTCTCATAAGCAGAGGCAGGAATGGCAAATTAGAAATGCAAGTGTATCATAAAACTACCCACATCAACCATAGAATAGAATAGAATAGAATAGAATAGAATAGAATAGAATAGAATAGAATAGAATAGAATAGAATAGAATAGAATAGAATAGAATAGAATAGAATAGAATAACTTTATTGTCACTAATCAGCATACCTTCAAATGAGACTTTGTTGCATACAGCTCTCAAAAGGATAACCACCTCCAATGTACACTGCATAAAAATGACAAAAAATATTTATTTTAAAAGAACACTATTTAGATGAGCACACACGTTGGAAAAAGGAAATAGAGGAGTTCTACATCTTCCAACAAATTGGATTCCTACATAAATTTATCAAAAAGTGCCAGTTAGATTTGTACTTTCAGACTTGCAAGGTTCTCTTAATGTAGCCTGTGGTAAAATCTCCAGCTAGACTAGAGAGAGTTGGTTGAGTTTAGGAGTCCTTGTATTGAAGAAAAGCAACACAGAATCCCCAAAGCTGATGAGATTCTCATAATATGGGTGACTAGTAATGATATTTCCATTTGCGACTCTTCTCAAATGTGGTTCTGATTGATTTCATTTGACAAATTTACAATAAAATAAAATTAACTCATCCAGTTGGGTTCCCCATCTGGTCTATCTGGGAGAAAATTAAACTGGCAAGTTTCTTCTTGAAAAAATCTATTCTTTTCTGGTAATCTCCCTTTTGTTTTCGAAGAGTTTATGAATGATCTCTTGATTTGTTTGCTTGTCAATTTATTTTTTATCTGCTCTAGAATGTCCCCTTTTGTCAATAATATTTTATCAATATATGATTGACAAATTTGGTGAAACTTTGTGTTTCAATTTTCCAGATAGTGATAACATTTGTTCTCCCAACTAAGCTTATCTTCAAGTTAGACACCTGTAGAAGAAAGATTACAATGTCCAAAGACCAGATGGGATAAGAAACCAAGGTTTTTGCTTTTAAAATTTCCATTTTAGTTTCATCCTTTTCTGGAGAAGAATGAGTTTTGTAATCTTTCCCAGAAGAAACTCTACTTGGACCATAATGGAGATGTAGCAGCAGATCTGGACATCATAAGCTGGGTGGTTCTCCCCATGCAGCATTCCATTAAAGAGCAACTGGGCAGTTTTAAAAGACAAAGTCTTGTTATCAACCAAGATGCTCTTTCACGACTACAGTTGCTTAACAAGGTGGGAGAAACATTGCTGCCTTTTTCTCTATTGTCCTAAGCTGTAAGACACATTTCCAGTAAGCTAAGCATGGTCACCGTTGCTTAACGTTGAAGTTGTGAAGCTGTGGGAAACTGTTGAAGGAAACTATTGGAGGCTGGGATTGTAGTTCTCCAATAACAAAGGGGAAGTCAATTTTGTTAAGTAATGCCTCAGTTTGGTGGGAGACTCCATGTGACCAAATTGAATCAAGATTGGATGGTATTCCTGTTACTTCCAGTGGGAAATAAACTTTGGAAATAGGATTCATCTTAAACTGATTTGGGATCTGAAAGGACCATAGTCTGTGATATTATAAGTAGCCTAGACCTAGCCTGATTTAGCCTCCTGGGGCTGTACAATAGGCCTTATACTTTTAGGAAGAATGTCTTTAAGTTCACATGAAATCACAGGGACTTGATTTCGATGGGAATACGAATGTCATAATATCCTGACCCAGAAAACTGAAACACTGGCACATGACTTGACCCAAAGCAAACCCTTTCCAAAAGCAATGAAGGATAATTTGAAAGGCAATTCCACTTAGATTTGCCCTGTGGCTTATAAGAGGGTACTTCATCTGAAAACCTCCTGAATGAATTATTATTTTTTATCTGAAGCTGAAATTGAATACATTCTTTGGCCAAGTTTGATTCGATACACAAAGAATTTGTCTCAGTGTTGAAGCTCTCAGCGTACATGCAAAGCAACAGAATCATCATCATCATCATTACCATCACCATCACCATCATCCCAATAAGGGTGGAGGGAGTAAAGAAGATAATAAGAAGGATAAATAATAATACTACAGCCATACAAAATAGGTTATTGGAAGAGTGCTATATCCTTCACTACATACATAAACATTCAACATCTTGATTATTAGCTATTTTAAACCTCTCTGGGCAAAAAGGAGGCTCCCAATCTAACTAATAATAAATATGGTTCTATCTTTCCATGCCACTTGGTATTGTCAAGACTGATTCTCCCTCGCTCATGGTTTGACAACGGAATGGAATACAAACGGGGGGGGAGGAGTGGTATCTAGGCAACCAAGGCTTCTGAGAGCCAAGGTGCTAACACAGGTGCTCGATGGAGTAGACCAGGGGTGTCAAACTCAATTTCATTGAGGGCCGCATCAGCATTGCGGTTGCCCTCAGGGGGGTGGGTGGGTGTGGCCAGGGTGGGTGTGGCCTACTGGGTGGGCGTGGCTAGAATGCGTATGGCCTACTGGGTGGGCGTGGCCAGCTCCACATCGTTCGCATCAAGGGTGCCTATGGGGGCCTGGGCAGGAGTGGGACAGATCTGAGGGTCTCTGGCAGGAGGAGGGTCTCTGGGCCAGGGCCAAGGCAGTGGGGGCCGTTCCCTCACTGTTTCCAGGATGGCTTCGCGGGCCGCATGAAACCACTTCGCGGGCCAGATCTGGCCCCCGGGCCTTGTGTTTGACACGTCTGGAGTAGACTGTTTCCATAACAACAAAAAATGTTACCTAATTCTGGTTCTTCAGTGGAAAGGACCTTGTCCTGGATACCTAGTTGAGGCTTATACAGTAAATATCCCTTTCCAACACAAGGGCTTAAATCTTTTCTCAATTTAAATCCTTCCAGACTTTATTAAGTAGAAAAATCCTTTACTGCAATGTGATCTGCCAGAAGCAAGTGAGGAACTAAATTAAGAATTTGCAATCAGCTGCATCTCTTGTAACAATTTGAAATTACTTAGATATTTCATATTTTAAAAAGCAAAATCCAGAGACTACATGATTAATGTTCATGTCAACCTCCCCTTCCCTGGATGTTTGGTCCTAACATATTTTCTTTGGCATTCCTTATTTTTTGGCTTAGTCTCTGCCTCAGTCCAAATGTGTGGTAAATTGTCATCCTGGATTTGTGAAGCGGGCTCGAGAAGGAGAACCAATTTGTTGCTATGACTGTGTTCCTTGTCCAGAGGGGACCATCTCCACTCAGGAAGGTGGGTGACTCTGGAGGGCAGGATACTGGTAAGGCCACACCTGGAATGGTAAGGCCACACCTGGAATACTGCATCCAGTTTTGGTCACCACGATGTAAAAAAGATGTCGAGACTCTAGAAAGGGTACAGAGAAGAGCAACCAAGATGATTAGGGGGCTGGAGGCTAAAACATATAGGGAACGGTTGCTGGAATTGGGTATGTGTAGTTTAATGAAGAGAAGGGTGAGGGGTGACATGATAGCAGTCTTCCAATATCTCAGGGGCTACCACAAAGAAGAGGGAGTCAATCTATTCTCCAAAGCACCTGAAAGCAGGACAAGAAGCAACGGATGGAAACTAGTCAAGGAGAGAAGCAACCTAGAACTAAGGAGAAACTTCCTGACAGTTAGAACAATTAACCAGTGGAACAACCTGCCTCCAGAGGTGGTGAATGCTCCAACACTGGAGGTTTTTAAGAAGAAACTGGACAGCCATTTGCCTGAAATGGTATAGGGTTTCCTGCCTGAGCAGGGGGTTGGACTAGATGACCTCCAAGGTCCCTTCCAACTTTACATTATATTATTATTATTATTATTATTATTATTATTATTATTATTATTATTATTATTATTATTATTATTATTATTATTCAGAGATCTTGATCAAGGCGAATGTTAAAGATACATCTAAGGTTGACTATGTTGTTGTTCTTTATTTTCAACAGTTTCTTCCACAATGGAAATATAACATTGCAGCCTCAGGTTTTTTACTTTTGCATACAGCTATATAGCTGTACAGTATATTCATACCTACTGCCTTGTTTGAGCTGCACAGGTGTCCAGTGCTTTCCAAGTGTAATTCAATTCACTTCAAAGTCCTACATGGCATAGAAACTGAGCACGTCCTTTCCCTGTGGAGTTCTGCTTGTCGACAAGAGCTGGTGTAGTAGGATTGCCCCCAGGTCCATTAATAAAACATTGCTACCGTTTGGGTCTTTGGAAGCCAGCCATTGTCATAGGTCCTGCCTTATGAAACACCAGAAATCCAACAGGCCCCCTTCCTCCTAACTGTCTGGAGACCTGGGTTGGGATAAGGTGAGGTCAGTGCAGGATGGGAATGTGGCATATATATTTTTTATTACATTTATATCCCGCCCTTCTCCGAAGACTCAGGGCGGCTTACAAGCTTAGTAGTAGCCTTCATTCTATGTATATGCCTGCTTGTTAGGGCTTTCACACACACACCCCAAGCGGCATTATTACAAAGTCAGCTTAATTGCCCCCAACAATCTGGGTCCTCATTTTACCTACCTCGGAAGGATGGAAGGCTGAGTCAACCTTGAGCCTGGTGGGACTCGAACCTGCACTAATTGCAGGCAGCTGGTGTTAATTAAGGAGGCATTAGCCCACTGCTCCACCAAGGCTCACTGCCTGAGCAAAGGTGGTGCCAGATATTGCTCTTTTCAGTTTCATTTTGTTCTCGATGTTTTTATGTTGAGCATTAAGGTCCCTAAAGATGGGTTTAGGAAGGGCAGCCAGGCAAGTGTTATATATTTTTACCCTTTGCAAAGGAAATCTTTCTTAAAATATGAAAAGAGATATAAAATATTTTTTCTCAGATACTGACAAATGCACGAAGTGCCCAGATGATCAATATCCATCTGAGAACCGAGTCCAATGTATCCCCAAAAGAACAACCTTCCTGTCCTACAAAGAACATCTGGGCGTCTTTATGGTCTCTTTTGCCCTACTATTGTTCCTAACCACAGGCTTCATCTTAATCACATTCCTTAAATATTTAGAAACTCCCATTGTCAAAGCCAACAACCGAGACCTCTCCTACATCCTCCTCATCTCCCTTCTGCTTTGCTTTTTGTCCTCCTTTTTCTTCATTGGACAACCAAGAAAAAGCACCTGTCTTCTCCGACAAACAGTTTTCAGTATTGTCTTTTCAGTAGCTGTGTCTTCTGTTTTGGCCAAAACAGTCATGGTGGTGCTGGCCTTCCTAGCCTCAAAACCAGGGAGCAAGGTGAGACGATGGTTGAGGAAGAGCATGTCCAACTCCATCATCCTTTTTGGTTCTGGTGTCCAAATTTTCCTCTGTGCCATGTGGCTGGGAGTTTCTCCCCCATTCCCTGAGTCTGACCTGCATTCCCAGCCTGGGGAGATCATCCTTCAATGTAATGAAGGCTCTGTTGTCATGTTCTACGTTACCCTCAGCTATATGGGTTTCCTAGCTACCATTTGCTTCATCTTGGTTTTCCTGGCCAGGAACCTGCCTGGTGCCTTCAATGAAGCCAAGCTGATCACCTTCAGCATGCTGGTCTTCTGCAGCGTCTGGGTCTCCTTCCTGCCCAGCTACCTCAGTACCAAAGGAAAGTCAATGGTGGCTGTGCAGGTTTTTTCCATCTTGGCCTCTGGTGCTGGTCTTCTGGGCTGTATCTTCTTCCCCAAATGCTATATTATCCTCCTGAGACCAGATCTAAACACTAAGGAACATCTAATGATAAAAGTTGAGAAGTGATGGTGAACTTGTTTCAGGCTCATAACATTTAATTAATCATGATTATTGTGTTTCTATGCTTTTTTGCATACATTTGAAAAATTGTAATTTAAAACCAAAAGAAATAAAAATATGAAGAGTGTAATACTAATGAAATTAAAACCCAAGATAATACCAAACTATAGAATAAATGAATTAATAACTATTTTTTGTGTTTTTTAAACACTTGGTAGTCCTGATTTTCCTCAGCATGAAAATTAGCCAATATTTGGCTAAAGCAGCCCTTCAAGAGAAAACAAATATGAGCCATGTCAGCATAGGAGGAGGAGGGGGGGAAGGAGGGAGGGAGGACGAGAAAGGAGAAGGCAACCGAGAGAAGTGTGAGGAGGAGAAAAGAGGAGGAAGAGGGGAGGGAGGAGGAGGGGGGAATTTTGAGGAGGGAGGGGGAGGAGGACCAGGAGCAGCACCAGAGGTGGGACACTTCAGTCTCTTTGGAAAAGTGGCTGAAATAGCCAAGGTGAGTGATTCCATTCTGGTTTGACTCTCCAGCTAAGCACGGTTAATAATAATGAAGAAGAACTAAAGAGCCTCTTGTTGCAGGTGAAGAAGGAGAGTGCAAAAGTTGGGTTGAAACTTAACATTAAGAAAGCCAAGATCATGGCATCTGGCTCTCTCAATTCCTGGCAAATAGATGGGGAAGAAATGGAGGTAGTGACAGATTTTATTTTCCTGGGCTCCAAGATCAGTGCAGATGGGGACTGTAGCCAAGAAATTAAAAGATGCTTGCTCCTTGGGATGATAGCCATGGCAAATCTAGACAGCACTCTAAAAAGCAGAGACATCACCCTGTCAACAAAAGTGCGTATAGTCAAGGCTATGGTCTTCCCAGTTGCATTGTATGGCAGTGAAAGTTGGAGCATAAAAAAGGCTGGGCGCCAAAGAATTGAAGCCTTTGAACTATGGTGCTGGAGAAGACTCCTGCGAGTCCCTTGAACTGCAAGGCGATCAATCTGGTCAGTCCTAGAGGAGTTCAACCCTGACTGCTCTTTAGAAGGCCAGATCCTGAAGCTAAAACTCAAATACTTTGGCCACCTAATGAGAAGGAAAGACTCACTGGAGAAGAGCCTAATCCTGGGAAAGATTGAGGGCAATAGAAGAAGGGGATGACAGAGAATGAGGTGGCTGGATGGAGTCACTGAAGCAGTAGGCGTGAGCTTAAATGGACTCCAGGAGATGGTAGAGGACAGGGAGGCCTGGAGGAACGTTGTCCATAGGGTCGCGATAGGTCGGACACAACTTCGCAGCTAACAACAACATATATCTATATGTTGTGTTTGTGTTTGTGTTTTTCAAACTGTTGGTAGTTCTTCTTTCCTCAGGTTAGCCATTGGTTGGAATAATAATAATAATAATAATAATAATAATAATAATAATAATAATAATAATAATATTGATAATGATAATGATGATGGTAATAATAATAATAGTAATAATAATAATAATAATAATAATAATAATAATAATAATAATAATAATAATAATAATAATAATAATAATAATAATAAAAGTTGGAAGGTACCTTGGAGGTCATCTAGTCCAACCGCCTACTCAGGCAAGAAACCCAATACCGTTGGAGACAAATGGCTGTCCAATTTCTTCTGAAAGACTACCAGTGTTGGAGCATACACAGCTTCTGGAGGCACGTTGTTCCACTGATTAATTGCTCTAACTGTCAGGAAGTCTCTCCTTAGTTCTGTGTTGCTTCTCTCTTTGGTTAGTTTCCATCCATTGCTTCTTGTCTTGCCTTCAGGTGCTTTGGAGAATAGCTTGACTCCCTCATCTTTGTGGCAGTCCCTGAGATATTGGAACACTGCTGTCATGTTCCCCCTCATCCTTCTCTTCATTGAACTAGACATACTCAATTCCAGAAACTGTTGCTTGTATGTTTTAGCCTCAGTCCCCTAATCATCTTTGTTGCTCTTCTCTGTACTCTTTCTAGAGTATCAACATCTTTTTTATGTCACGGTGACCAAAACTGGGTGAACTTTTCCAAGTGTGGCCTTACCAAAGCATTGTAAAGTGGTATTAACACTTCGTGTGTTCTTGATTCTATCCGTCTATTAATGCAACCTAGCACTGTGTTGGCTTTTTAGTGTCAACCATTCCAACTTGTTCAGTCAGAAAAGAAAGACTCTCAGGCCCATTGTTAGTCAAAAATACACTTTATTAAAGCCAAGCGGTTACAGAAGAAGCAAAACTGGATCTGGGATTTTCACACCCAAAGCGTATGGTTTAACTTTTCACTTGTTCCCACCTTCCACCCTGTTTATCAAGAGTTGTCAAATTAGGTGCTAATACATTGTTTGGGCAACAGTCCTTGTCTTCACGGGCTGGATGGTTCAGTATTCCATTGAGCAGAGGTGTCAAATTGCCAGCCCATGGGCTGGATGTGTCACGACAACCCATGCCCACCCCATTGCTGGAAATGGGGGAAAAGTTCCGATACGTCATGAGTTTGACATGTCTGCATAGAGTGACATTGGAGCAGCAGGCAGCTGTCACAGGATGGCACAATGCATAGTTTCTTATCCTCATGCTAACGCTTCAGTTTTCCCAGTCCACCACTTCCCCCTCCGCCACTGAATAGGGCAGGCTGACAGCAAGCAATGCATGGCTGTCCTGACAGGCATGTATCATCAAAGATAGTTAGAAAGATCTCAATGTCACTTCTTTCATGGTTCTTTGGAAATCAGTATTTCCATTTTCCCAAGGTATAGGTTGAACTGGAAAGAGAATGGTAAATAGGAATGAAGTCATGTTGCAAGTTCAACCATTTCAAGTGGCATTGGTGCTCCTTCTCATTCCACTGAATGAGATCAAGCCACAACTTTCTCTCTCTTAGCCTCCAGTTCCAGTTTTTCTGGACTGTGATGCTGAACAGACTTTCTGACTTCTGCTGAGGAATCTTCAGAAGCAGACAATGCTTATCGCCTAACAGGATTGGCATATCGTACCTTCTGTCACTTCTCACTTGACTGACTGCCCTAGCGCTACCTGCCCTAACTTATCAGTGTTATTAGTTTCTAGGGGGAAAGGTTAACAGCTTTTGGTTGGTGTGTGTCTTCTGGTGGTTCACAAAGGAAAGGAAATATTTTTTTTTTAAGACGGAAAACCTGACTCCCTGGTGCCCTCTAGTGTTCAATATTGCAGTACTACCACCATGTACCCCTTCATGGATTACTGCCTTGTCGTGGCGAAGGGGCTTGCGTAATTCAATGAAGCTATGAGCTATGCCGTGCAGGGCCACCCAAGACGGACAGGTCATAGCTGAGAGTTCTGACAAAACGTGATCCACTGGAGAAGGAAATGGCAACCCACTCCAGTATCTTTGCCATGAAAACCCTATGGACAGTACCAAAAGGCAAAACGATATGACGCTGGAAGATGAGCCCCTCAGGTCGGAAGGCGTCCAATATGCTACTGGGGAAGAGCAGAGGGTTAGTACTAGTAGCGCCAGAAAGAATGAAGCGACTGGGCCAAAGCCGAAAGGACGCTCAGCTGTGGATATGTCTGGTGGTGAAAGGAAAGTCCGATGCTGTAAAGATTTTTTCTCCATAGGAACCTGGAATGTAAGATCCATGAATCAAGGAAAGCTGGACGTGGTCAAACAAGAGATGACAAGACTGAACATCGACATCTTAGGTATCAGCGAACTAAAATGGACAGGAATGGGTGAATTTAATTCAGATGACCATCAGGTATACTACTGCGGGCAAGAATCCCTCAGAAGAAATGGAGTTGCCTTCATAGTCAATAAAAGAGTAGGAAAATCAATACTGGGATACAATCCTCAAAATGACAGAATGATCTCAGTTCGAATCCAAGGCAAACCATTCAATATCACAGTAGTCCAAGTCTATGCCCCAACCACCAGTGCTGAAGAGGATGAAATTGACCGGTTCTATGAAGCCCTACAGCACCTTATAGAAGTAACACCAAAAAATGATGTCCTTATCATCATGGGGGATTGGAATGCTAAAGTAGGAAGCCAAAAGATAACTGGAATAACAGGCAAGTTTGGCCTTGGAGTACAAAATGAAGCAGGGCACAGGCTGATAGAATTTTGTCAAGAGAATACGATGGTCATAGCAAACACTCTTTTCCAACAACCCAAGAGACGGCTCTACACATGGACATCACCAGACGGTCAACACAGAAATCAGATTGACTATATGCTCTGCAGCCAAAGATGGAGAAGCTCTATACAGTCGGTAAAAACAAGACCAGGAGCTGACTGTGGCTCAGACCATGAGCTTCTCCTTGCAAAGTTTAGGCTTAAACTGAAGAAAGTAGGGAAAAGCACTAGGCCACTCAGGTATGAATTAAATCATATCCCTGTTGAATATACAGTAGAGGTGACAAATAGATTTAAGGAATTAGATCTGATAGACAGAGTGCCTGAAGAACTATGGACAGAGGTTCGCGACATTGTACAACAGGTAGCAACCAAAACCATCCCAAAGAAAAAGAAATGCAAGAAAGCAAAATGGCTGTCTGAGGAAGCTTTGCAAATAGCTGAGGAAAGGAGGGAAGCGAAAGGCAAGGGAGAAAAACATAGATATGCCCAATTGAATGCAGAATTCCAGAGAATAGCTAGAAGAGATAAGAATGCCTTCTTAAATGAACAGTGCAAAGAAATAGAAGAAAACAATAGAATAGGGAGGACCAGAGATCTTTTCAAGAAAATTGGAGAGATGAAGGGAACGTTTCATGCAAAAATGGGCATGATAAAGGACCAAAATGGCAGGGACCTAACAGAGGCAGAAGAGATTAAGAAGAGGTGGCAAAATTACACAGAGGAACTATACAAGAATGAGCTTAACGTCCCAGATAATCACAATGAGGTGGTCACTGACCTCGAGCCAGACATCCTAGAATGTGAGGTGAAGTGGGCCTTAGAAAAGCTGAGCAACAACAAAGCTAGTGGAGGTGACAGTATTCCAGCTGAGCTATTCAAAATCTTAAAAGACAGTGCAGTAAAAGTGCTACACTCAATTTGCCAGCAAATTTGGAAAACTCAACAGTGGCCACAGGATTGGAAAAGATCAGTTTACATTCCAATTCCAAAGAAAGGCAGTGCCAAAGAATGTTCAAACTATCGCACCATTGCACTCATTTCTCATGCTAGTAAAGTCATGCTTAAAATCCTACAAGCTAGACTTCAGCAGTATGTGGATCGAGAACTACCAGAAGTACAGGCAGGATTTCGAAGAGGCAGAGGAACTAGAGATCAAATTGCCAACATACGCTGGATCATGGAGAAAGCTAGGGAGTTCCAGAAAAACATCTACTTCTGCTTCATTGACTATGCTAAAGCCTTTGATTGTGTGGATCATAACAAACTGTGGCAAGTTCTTAAAGAGATGGGAGTACCAGACCATCTTATTTGTCTCTTGAGAAACCTATATGCGGGTCAAGAAGCAACAGTGAGAACTGGACACGGAACCACTGATTGGTTCAAAATTGGGAAAGGAGTCCGGCAAGGCTGTATACTGTCGCCCTGCCTATTTAACTTATATGCAGAGCACATCATGAGAAAGGCAGGGCTAGATGAATCAAAAGTTGGAATTAAGATTGCCGGAAGAAATATCAACAACCTAAGATACGCAGATGATACCACTCTAATGGCAGAAAGTGAAGAAGAACTAAAGAGCCTCTTGTTGCGGGTGAAGAAGGAGAGTGCAAAACTTGGGTTGAAACTAAACATTAAGAAAACCAAGATCATGGCATCTGGCCCTCTCA
The DNA here is from genome assembly GCF_964194415.1 of Vipera berus. Lineage (NCBI taxonomy): Eukaryota > Metazoa > Chordata > Lepidosauria > Squamata > Viperidae > Vipera > Vipera berus. The sequence continues at coordinate 285,236,998 of NC_138203.1, read as the reverse complement.
ATTCCTGGCAAATAGATGGGGAAGAAATGGAGGTAGTGACAGATTTTGTTTTCCTGGGCTCCAAGATCACTGCAGATGGGGACTGTAGCCAAGAAATTAAAAGACGCTTGCTTCTGGGGAGGAAAGCCATGGCAAATCTAGACAGCACACTAAAAAGCAGAGACATCACCCTGTCAACAAAAGTGCGTATAGTCAAGGCTATGGTCTTCCCAGTTGCAATGTATGGCAGTGAAAGTTGGACCATAAGAAAGGCTGAGCGCCAAAGAATTGAGGCCTTTGAACTATGGTGCTGGAGAAGACTCCTGCGAGTCCCTTGGACCGCAAGGCGATCAAACCGGTCAGTCCTAGAGGAGATCAATCCTGACTGCTCTTTAGAAGGCCAGATCCTGAAGCTAAAACTCAAATACTTTGGCCACCTAATGAGAAGGAAGGACTCACTGGAGAAGAGCCTAATGCTGGGAAAGATCGAGGGCAATAGAAGAAGGGGACGACAGAGAATGAGGTGGCTGGATGGAGTCACTGAAGCAGTAGGTGTGAGCATAAATGGACTCCAGAAGATGGTAGAAGACAGGAAGGCCTGGAGGAATGTTGTCCATAGGGTCGTGATGGGTCGGACACGACTTCGCAGCTAACAACAACAACAACAAACCACCATGTAAGAAAGAAAAAGATGTCCTCAGGGTTGAACCTGGCCCTCTTTTGAATTCCTTCAATTCCGATGTTCATCAGCCTATGTAGGAACAGTTACTGACTATACTGGAGTCTGGGAAGCACCCTCAAAGATGTTGTGACAGAATCTTTATGCTACTGTAACATCCAGAAAAGAGAATGAGAAGCTGCCGCTGCTGACAGAACCTCTGGCAAACCCTATACCAGGGGTGTCAAACTCAATTTCATTGAGGGCCGCATCAGCATTGCGGTTGCCCTCAGGGGACCGGGTGGGCGTGGCCTACTGTGTGGGTGTGGCTAGACTGCGTATGGCCTACTGGTTGGGCATGGCCAGCTCTACATTGTTCGCATCAAGGGTGCCTATGGGGGCCTGGGCAGGAGTGGGACAGATCTGAGGGTCTCTGGCAGGAGGAGGGTCTCTGGGCCAGGGCCAAGGCAGTGAGGGCCGTTCCCTCACTGTTTCCAGGATGGCTTTGCGGGCCGCATGAAACCACTTCGCGGGCCGGATCTGGCCCCCGGGCCTTGTGTTTGACATGTCTGCCCTATGCTATGCAGCCTCCGTGTGCTTTGAAGACATGCACCACTAAAAACTGATAGAAAACCATGAATGGTGTCATAGAATAATCCACTTTTGGTACCCCCATTGTGCTAGACTCTGAGCCTCCAGACGGGTGCTGCAGAGCCAACTCTGTATCCATACATGAAGTTCACAACAGTGTGTCTTCCTTTAATTTGAAGAACTATCATATAGAGTAAAAGTATTAGTAGAACTGAAATATGTTATATGGATCAATGAAGGATGAATCACTTTTGGGAAGCCCTCTCCTTCCTTTCTGCCACCAAGAGATCAACCAGGATCTCCAGCTCCTTCACAGTGTCGACATGGTTACAATCTCCATGGCAATTATTTGAATTCCAGAATGCTGCGCTGCACCTGCTCTCAGCTGGGGAGGCAGAAGGACATTTCATTGTCCTTAATGGGACTGAGTTTGTCATCTCCCCTCAGATTGTCACCATGTTGGCCACCAATAAAATCCCAAGTATGTACATAATGTTCTTTTTTTTCTACTTCCCGTTCTATTCGGGGTCAGTTGGAAGAGGTTCCACAGCTGATCAGAATGAGCAGATAACCACTCCCAGTATCCAAGTTTCTATTTCCAAGAGGGGGAAATCACTTGCTTCTTCGTAACAACAATTTTTTTAAATAATTTCAATTTATTTTGCTCTGAAACAAAGCAGATCACCCTTTTGCACACTGTTAGTGTCATCTTTTCATTCTTTTTCAGGTCAGCTCTTCACTGAAAGAACAAAATTCAGTAATATTCAGGCCCTTTATTTTCTATTCTACAATTTGTATATAAAGCATTTTTTTTATTCCAAGCATAATTTTTAAATGGAATGCAAGACAAGATGGCCAGAGAAAGACAACATGAAGATTCTCCCCCAGGAAGAGATTGAAGGGATCTTATCCCAAACAACCACCTCATTAACTACATGTTGTGGACTGTGACATAGCCCTTAAATCCAAAAAGAGGGTGAAGAAGGCTGAGAAGATACAGCTATGATACAGCCAAGAAGGAAGATGCCATCAATCACATATATTTCATATCTTGTCAAGAGTGAAATTTTTGCAGCTAAGTGTCTCTCTGTTTTCAACTTGCCATTAGAATTCTTGAGTCCAATACTGCAAAGAACTCCAATTGCAGATAAATTATGATATAACTAAAATAATGGCATTTTTACAAGCCCCTCTCAATTATTGTTTGGATATCTAAAAGGTTTCCATTGCATGAGGGTTGTGTTTCAAATACCTGAGTGTGGCATTTTAGGCCTCAGGTGGGCTAAGGGCACAGGATAAAAATGACACCTTGATTAATTAAAAGAAATCAGTGTCCATCTTGCAAATTCTACTGAACAAGGATGGGAGTCAATATCTTCCAGCCACCTTTTAATTTTATTAAGCAAAATGGCTGGCCCACGTCATGAATGAAAAACTGCTTGGACAATTTTCTAGATTTAGCCTGTTGAAACATATCATGAATTGAAATTCCTCTGTATCACTTTTCTACATTTCTTCTGGTCGTAAGATGTTCCTTAGTATTCAGGTCTGGCCTAAATATGATTATGTAGCATTTTGGGATAAAGATGCAGATCAGCAATCCAGCACTGGAAGAGAAGATGGAGAAGACCTGAACAGTCACCATGTACTTTCCTTTAGTACTAAGGTAGGTGGGCACAAAATTCACTGAGACACTGCAGAAGACCAGCATGCTGAAGGTGATCAGCTTGGATTCACTGAAGGACCTAGGTAGGTTTCTGGCTAGGAAAGCCACCATGAAGCAGATGGCAGCCAGGAAGCCCAGGTAGCTGAGGGTGATGTAGAACATGACAACAGAGCCTTCATTGCATTGCAAGTTGATAACTCCAGGCTGGGAGTGAAGGTCAGAGTCAGGGAATGGGGGAGAAACTAAAAGCCAGATAGAACAGATAATAATTTGGACAGCAGAACAAGAAAGGATGATGGAGTTGGCCAAGCTCTTCCCCAACCATTTCTTCACTTGGTTTCCTGGCTTTGTGGCAAGGAAAGCCAGCACCACCATGATTGTTTTGGCCAAGGGAGAAGAAATGGCAAATGAGAAGATGATGCTGAACATCGTTTGTCAAAGAAGGCAGGTGGGTTTTCTTGGTTGGCCAATGACAAGACAAAAAGAAAAGCAGGAGGGAGACCAGGAGGGTGTAGGAGAGGTCCCGGTTGTTGGCTTTGACAATGGGAGTTTCTCGGTATTTAATGAATATGATCATCATGAATGCTGTGGTTAGGAACAAGAATAGGACAAAGGAGAGCAGGATGATGCCCAAATGTGGTGACCAAACCTGGATGCATAATTGGTTGATGGTCACTTTCCCTCACCCTCCTATCTCTTCCCAGCCCCTCCTTCAAGGTATTTTTGCTCTTCTTTTCTTTGGATAAGAATTTTGCAATATGAAAACATAGAAGAAACTAGCTGAGCTTCTATCTGTCTTTTAATCTGCACTTTCATGAAAACATTCTGGATGAATCCATTTCCACAAAAACTTTCCCCCACACACACACTTTTTGTCCACCCACCTTCCTGAGTGGAGATGGACCCCTCTGGACAAGGAATACAGTCATAGCAGCAAACTGGTTCTCCTGCTCGAGCCCACTTGACAAATCTAGGTCGACAACTTTCCACACATTTGGACAGAGGCAGAGACTAAGTAGGAAAAAAAAGGAGTGACAAAGAAAATGTGTCAGAATTAACAATCCATGGAAATTGGAGGTCGACATGAACATTATTTATTTATTTATTTATTTATTTATTTATTTGATTTGTATACCGCTCTTCTCCCTAAGGACTCAGGGCGGTTAACAGTGACATAAATAACAGAATGCACAAATACAGATATTGAAAACAAATTAAACCCTAATTTTGCCCAAATGCAGAAGATAGTTACCTTAAAGCAATAATTACAACAGAACCCATCAGACCAGACCGGATTGCTCAAAGAGATATGTTTTTAGGTCGCGTCGGAAGGAGCGAAGGTCAGGAGCCATCCGGAGCTCAACCGGTAAATGGTTCCATAGGTCAGGTGCGCCCACCGAGAACGCCCTCCCTCTGGGAGCCATCAGACGGCATTCTCCGAATGGCGGAACCCTTAGGAGGCCCTCTCTGTGGGAGCGCACTGAACGGAGGGACGTTGACGCTGGCAGCAGGTGATTCCTAAGGTACTCCGGACCCATGCCATGTAGGGCTTTGAAAACCATTACCAGCACCTTGAATCTCACCCGGAGGACAACTGGGAGCCAATGCAGCTCACAGAGTAGAGGTGTAACATGGGAGTATCGGGAGACTCCCAATACAACTCTCGCGGCTGCATTCTGTACCAGTTGGAGCCTCCGAGTGGTCCTCAAGGGTAGCCCCATGTAAAGAGCATTGCAGTAGTCTAAACGAGAGGTCACAAGTGCATGAGTGACCGTACGTAGGGCATCTCGGTCTAGATAGGGCCGTAATTGGCGCACCAGGCGAACCTGGGCAAAGGCTCCCCTAGTCACAGCTGTTATGTGCTCTTCCAAGGAAAGCTGTGAATCTAGAAGGACTCCCAAGTTGCGAGCCCTATCTGTGGGGGGTAATAACTCACCCCCTATAGAAAGAGATGGAATGTTCTAAATATCCCGAGATGCCGGTACGTACAGCCACTCAGTCTTGTCAGGGTTGAGTTGAAGCCTGTTCTTCCCCATCCAGACCCGAACTGCTTCCAGGCAACGGGAAGCATTAGTCAAGTAGTCCCTGGCCTTCACTCAGGTAAAGGACTCACCGCCCTGAGTCCTTTGGGAGAAGGGCGGTATAAAAATCTAATAAATATATATCTATATCTATATCTATATCTATATCTATATCTATATCTATCTATATCTATATCTATATCTATATCTATATCTATATCTATATCTATATCATCTATATCTATATCTATATCTATATCTATATCTATATCTATCTATCTATCTATCTATCTATCTATCTATCTATCTATCTATCTATCTATCTATCTATCTATCTATCTATATGAACTCTCTATCCAGCTCCAACGGATTGCAGGAGATACAACTACTGAGAGATTCTTCATATAGTTCTTCCTTTTTGCTTCTGGCATACTACATCTCATTGCAATAAAGGACATTTCTACTTAATAATATCTGGAGGGAGGGAATTCAGAAAAGATTTAAGCATTAATTGACAACCAGTGGGTTCCTCCTAGTGGTCATTTAAAAATGCATTCTTCCATTCTTCATATATCCACAATTTTAAAGTATGATGATCATATCATAAAAAATATTGTCACAGATTTATTGAATTTTTTATTTTATAAGATTGGATGAAATAGATTAAAGAGTGGCACAGTAGCCTAGAAGATGCTCACTTCCCACTCAGAAGGTTGAGAGTTCAATCGTAGGTGGCAGCAGATGTTTCTCTATCAGGGCACAAAGAGAAAATATCTGCTGTGAAGGTGTCAGGAAGGGCATCCAGCCAGTAAACACTTAGCTCTATTCAGTCGTCCCAATTTCACCATGAATAATGGGGTTAACCAGTTATAAAAAGGGAAAAAATGAAATAGAATAAAAAAATTATGAAGAAACAATCTTCTGACTAGGAGGATCTGGATAGGTTTCTTCTGGATTATGAAAACATTGCAGAGCTGTTCCCCTTTGAAAGTAGTCCAAAACCATCCCCTAGCTAAGATATAAAGGAAAAAATTCTTACAAATGATGGCTGTCAGGAGATGTTCTTTATTCATTTGCACATTCATTTCTTCAATTCACATGCCCTCCATGCTCCTAGTTTTTCAAATTCTAGAGAGATGGAGATGAGATCTTGAGAATGTGTCCTTCTAAAAGTGTAAGATATTCATCTTTTGTGAGGTAAGACGAGGAATATGAATATGAGCATTGGATCAAAATGGAATATTGCTAAGCCTAGCCAGGCCATGGGCCTAGCTTCTAGCTAGGTATTGTAGAAAGTCAGCACCCACCCACCCTCCTAGAAAGGGAAATCTTTTGGGAGTTATTAAAAAAAAGGCAGAATATTATATTTCCCCAAAGGAATAATGAAGAAAAATCTTAAAAGACAGAAACCAGTCTCCATACCCCAAGCAGAAACTGAACAGGCCAGCTGTTAGCAGTGCAGATTTGATCATTCTATTCAGAAAGACTGGGCCACCTGTTCATGAGCAAAATGCCTTCAGCCCCAGCCCGGAGAAGCTGATGAGATTAGAAAAACAAAGTCTCCAAGGACAGGAACATGGCCTTTAGGACATAATGGAATTAATCCTACATCCTCTTCAGACTAGGGACGCGGTGGCTCAGTGGGTTAGTACGCTGAGCTTGTCGATCAGAAGGTCGGCAGTTTGGTGGGTTGAATCCTGAGTGCCGCGTAACAGAGTGAGCGCCTGTTACTCGTCCCAGCTTCTGCCAACCTAGCAGTTCGAAAGCACGTAAAAATGCAAGTAGAAAAATAGGGACCACTACGGTGGGAAGGTAACAGCGTTCTGTGCGCCTTTGGCATCTAGTCATGCTGGCCACATGACCACGGAGACGTCCTCGGACAAGTGCTGGCTCTTCGGCTTTGAAACGGAGATGAGCACCGGTCCCTAGAGTTGGAAACGTCTAGCACGCATGTGTGGGGGAACCTTTACCTTTACCTTTACCTCTTCAGACTAGCAAAAGACACAAAAGCCCACCTTATTGCACAACCCCCTGGAGCGTTTCAAATGCTGGTACATCTCCATTTTGGTCCAAGTACAGTTTTGCACATGAAATATTCCAAAATTCATTCTTCTCTAGAAACGGGTGAAACTAGAATGGAAACATCCAGAAATTTTAAAAGTAGAAACATTGGTTTCTTATCTGTCTGGTTTTTCCACGTTTGAATTTTTCTTCTACTGTCTTTTTAATATGCAGATAAACTGGATAAGGGGAACAAAGTGTTACCACTATCTTGCCTTTTGAAAAGCACATTTGAGATGTTCTTCCAATAACTGAAAATTGTTACACAGAAGCTTCTGTTCACGGTTATTCCAGAGTCTGGGGATATTTTAAATATTAAAAATGTTATGTATCCAAGTCATCTGCATAGCAACAGCCACCAGGGGGCGTTGGCCTGGACGGTTTTGGCGGGAAACCTAGTTTCGGCGGGAAACCTAGGGCCAACCCCATTGGCTGTTCGCCTACCTGGCTGGGTATTTAAGGAGGCCAGGTAGCCCTTGTTCCCCAGTATGCTACCCCCCCCCCAATAAAGAGCTGAACACGTACTCCGGCTGGCGTCTCTTCCTTGCGTCGGACCCACTACATTACAGTGGCGACGAGGATGGGATTGCTGCCGACAAGGAGCTGAAGTCACTTGGGGAGCGCACCGCACACTGAAGGAAACAGGAATCTTCTCTTCCTCCCAACGCGACCGCCAGCCACCACCACTGGCCACCGCGAGAGAACACCGGCTCAGGCCGCCATGCTAGCAATGGATCCACACGCCGCAATTACCGACGGGACAATGGCACGAGCTGGGCAACCCCGCGGGTTGACACCCACCACCCAGAGAAATGGGCCCGGTACCTGTCGCACGTCGAGCTGTACATGAGGTTTAACCAAATCTCGGAAGACGGCTCGAAAGCGGCAGCCCTGCTCTGCCTAAGTGGACCCGCACTCCTCGAGGTCGCCGCAAACCTGTTCGCCCCAGAGGCCATTGATACCGTCTCGTACTGGGACCTCGTCGCTAAGCTGAATGCCAATTTCCGGCCCCGCAGATCCAAGCTGGCTGCCTGATCCCAGTTCGAGAGGAGGAACCAGCGGCCTGATGAGTCCGGGGCCAATTTCATCGCTGCCTTACGAGAAGCCGCCGTCGCCTGCAAGTTCTCAAATTTGGAGGAGCGGCTACGAGACAGGCTGGTTTGCGGCCTACGGGACACGAGGCTGCAGGAGCGCCTGTTCGAGAGGGAGGAGGTTTCGCTCCAGGAAGCCCAGGACGCTATCCTGGCCCACAAGGCAGCCTGCGGGGCCATCCAGGCGGTCCAGGAAACCAACCCCAGTGGCCTGGCAGCCAGCGTCCACCAGCAGGTTGCCTCAGCCGAGGGCGGACACAGCATTGACCTCCTCCAGTGGAAGTCGACCCCCGACCATCGTGGCGGATGCCCAGACAAGCCCAGGCCCTCTAGCAATGCTTCCAACTCACAGAAGTGCACAGGGTGTGGTGGAAACCACGTGCGCAGCCTCTGCAAGTTCCGGTTGGCCACGTGTCGGGCCTGCAAGAAAACAGGCCACATAGCCGCGGTCTGTCATAGCTGCCGCCCCCGAGAGGAGATCCACGAGCTGCAACCGGAGGCATCGCCGTTCAAAGGCATTCTTGAAGGCGTACTCCGGCTGGCGTCTCTTCCTTGCGTCGGACCCACTACATTACAAAAAATATATGTTATAAAATTATAAAATTTACAAGATTTACAAGATTCAAAAACATAAATACCCTTTTAAAATTACCAGGGTTTGCAAGATTTAAGAACAGAAGAATAGAATGGAGTTGGAAGGGACCTTGGAGGTCTTCTAGTCCAGCCCCCTGCTCCAGCAGGAGAACCTATACCATCTCAGACAAGTGACCGTCTGGCCTCTTTTTAATCTGGATCAGTCACCATGATCAGAGATTTGGTTTGGTTTGGTATGGTTTGGTTTAGTTTACCAGTGTTTAATATAAAAATATATCTGGTGCCAGCTCTTTGGGAACTCATTCCCTGAACAATTAGATTGGGCAAATCTGTTGGTATTTTGTAGCACAAATAAGTGGAGTTGGTTCCTCTCCTTCTCCTTCGGATTCTGTCTCAAAATACATTTTGTTTAATGGATCCTTGTTGGGATGACCTACCTGTCATGGCTGTAGCCTTGGAACTCCCAACGTCTCTTGGCCCTCCTTCCTTCTCCTCCTGGATTCTGGATGAATACACAGCCTTCAAGACATGTGCAAGAGTCATAACAATAAAGTAAACATAATCGACATTTGGGATCCGGATGCTGATTCTTTTTTCTCGGTTCTCCAGTGGTGCTGTCTGGGTGCATCTCCTCCGACCTTTGACTGAAAAGACATGCTTTGAAAAAGAACAGCAAAAAGACAGCTCTTCAAACTTGGGATCTACAAAGACAATAGATTTGAATGCCTCGTCTTTTGGCTGTTCTTTTTCCTGAAAAGCAAAGCTCCAAATACTATGGATGTATTTGAAAAGACCATGTTTTTTTTATTAAATATACTCCCAACATTGTCCTGATCCAGACTTTCCCTTCAATGGGTCCTGGCAAACCTTCCAGTGTTAAATGGAAAGGAAGAATTCTGTCCCTAATGGAATAATATTCTATGAAGTGAACAAAGACACTGACCTGTCTCCAGTTAGAAATGGCAACCCTGAGGGGTGCTGTGTTTACATTTGTGGAGAAATGTTGGGCATCCCTGAGGGGTGCTGAATCTACAGACGTCGAAAATAGCTGTGACATAACTACACAAATTCCATTCCTGCAAGGAAAGGAGTAAAACTCCTCATGAAATTTTCTCCATTCTCTGTGTCTGATGCAAAGAGACCAATTAAGGTCCATCCAAAATGAAGAAACAATTGGGCAATTCCTGGGTACTGGATCCCTTCTTTGGGGAGCATCCGGGGGTGGGGGGAAAGGGAATTGACTTTTATCACTCAGAGCCTCTGAAGCAGTTAGATAATTGATCTGGAAAAGCAATGAGGAATACTCTGTTATATTTGCAGTCATATTGTCCAAAATACTAGCATTTAATAAATCAAATTTTGTTCTGATGAACATAAATAGGAATGGAATACAAAAAACAAATTTTAAAAAAGAACAATAAGAAAAAAATGCAATAATATTTCTGTATCACAGACTCACATGTGCAGATATCAACTGAAGTGTTTTGTTCCAATAAAGGGCTGCATCGTATGTAATTTTTGAGGGTTGTTAAATCTTTCTCTGCTTCTATATCCCAGATTCTTTGTGCAGCAAACTTTTTACCTTCTTCTTCAATTGTACAAGAGACAGTGAGATTGTTAGGCATATGGTGTTAGCCTACAATGTTGGGTTGAAAATATATTAACCATGATGTTATGTCTTTAAGATGTTAATTGGCGAATGGGTGTGTAAGTGTTCTCATGGCCATAAGAGGAAGCTAGTAACATAGCTTCTCTCTCTCTCTGAATTCACTGCTCTCTACTATTACTGTTTTTGCTCTGTTACCTGAACTGTGTATTGACCTCTGGACTGGTAAGAAGACTTTGTATTTTGGATTACTTCTTGGACTGTTACTATTGTGAATGACCTGGACTGTTTGTTTTTGACTGTGCATTTTTGTTTTTACACCACCTCAAAAGTAAACTACTTTTTGCTTTTACAACTCAGTGTACTCTTGTGTGACTCTTGTTGCTCTCAGTACCCTTCCTTGTCTGTGCAACTCTTTGGTAGCACAAGGAGACCTCTGCACAACAAATTCCTTAACAGAGATCACAGCTCCTAATAGTTTTGGGTGACTTCAATCTACCATCCCTGGGAGGATCATCTGAGTTAGCTCGCTATGACGGCCATGGACCTGACGCAAGTAATTTCTGGACCGACTCATGTGGCAGGCCACACACTTGACCTGATTTTCTTATCTGGACGGTGGTTAGATGACCTTGGTGGGGGCTCCCCAATTGTTATGTCCCTGTCATGGACCAATCATCTCCTGCGGCTGGTCTTCCGTTTTGCCACTCCCCACCGTGGGTGTGTGGAACCAACTAGATGGTACCGCCCCAGGCGCTCAATGGACCCTGAGAGGTTCCAGGCAGCGCTGGGGTCCCCACCTGCCTCCCTCGCTCACAACTCGGCGGATGCCTTAGTGGAAGCCTGGGAAAGGGCAGCCACGGACGCTCTTGACCGAGTTGTACCCTTGCGGCCCCTGACCCGGTGCAGATCCCATCGAGCTCCATGGTTTTCCATGGAGCTTTGGGAGATGAAGCATCGGAGACGGGGACTAGAGAGCTGTTGGAGATCCAGCCAATCCGAATCCGACCGATTGCGACTAAGAACCTACATTAGGTCTTATCTCGCTGCGATAAGGGCGGTGAGGTCTAATCACTTTGCTACCCTTATCGCGTCCGCAGATAATCTCCTGGCCGCCCTGTTTAGGGTGACCCGCTCCCTCCTTAATCAGGAGGTGAGGGAGGAACCCTTGCAGGGTCATGCCGAGGAGTTTAGTCAACATCTGTCGGACAAAATCGCTTGGATTCGGACCGGTCTGGACTCTGACTGGGCAGAGTCTGACGATCAGGACGCGGGCAGTCTTGTCGATATTACCTGGGAGGAGTTTGATTCTGTGACTCTGGAGGAAGTGGACAGGATTATGGGGAGGCTGAACTCCACCACATGTTTATTGGACCCGTGCCCTTCCTGGCTGGTTTATGCGGCTCGGGAAGGGACACGAGGCTGGTTCCAGGTGGTTATATCTGCCTCTCTGAGTGAGGGTAGTTTCCCCGGCGTCTTGAAAGAGGCGGTGGTGAGACCTCTTCTCAAGAAGCCTGCCTTGGACCCAGCTGTGTTGAATAACTTTCATCCGGTCTCCAACCTTCGCTTTCTTGCGAAGGTTGTTGAGAGTGTGGTGGCACATCAGCTCCCTCTGGTCCTGGATGAAGCGGATTATCTAGACCCATACCAATTGGGTTTCAGGCCCGGGTACAGCACGGAGACGGCATTGGTCGCTCTGATGAATGATCTCTGGAGGGCTCGGGACAGGGGATATTCCTCTGTCCTAGTCCTATTAGACCTCTCAGCGGCGTTCAATACCATCGACCATGGTATCCTGCTGCAGTGTCTCAGGGGATTGGGAGTGGGAGGCACAGTTTTGCAGTGGTTCTCCTCCTATCTCCTGGGACGTTCGCAGTCGGTGTTGGCAGGGGGGCAGAGGTTGACCTCGAGGTCTCTCACTTGTGGAGTTCCTCAGGGGTCGGTCCTCTCGCCTCTCCTGTTCAACATCTACATGAAACCGCTGGGTGAGATCATTCATGGTTTTGGAGTTGGGTATCATCAGTATGCCGATGATACCCAGCTTTTTATTTCGACCCCAAACCACCCCAGTGATGCCCTCGACGTGATGTCCCATTGCCTGGAGGCGGTTCGGGTCTGGATGGGGAGGAACAGACTTCAACTCAACCCCAACAAGACTGAGTGGCTGTGCATACCGGCATCCCGGGATATTCAGAATATTCCATCTCTTTCCATGGGGGGTGAACTATTACCCCCCGTAGATAGGGCTCGCAACTTGGGAGTCCTCCTAGATTCACGGCTTACTTTGGAAGATCACATGGTGGCCGTGACTAGGGGGGCCTTCGCCCAGGTTCGCCTGGTCCGCCAGTTGTGGCCCTATCTAGACCGCGATGCCCTATGTATGGTCACTCATGCGCTCGTGACCTCAAGCCTGGACTACTGCAACGCTCTCTACATGGGGCTGCCCTTGAGGACCACTCGGAGGCTCCAACTGGTACAGAATGCAGCCACGAGAGTTGTGTTGGGAGTCTTCCGATACTCCCATGTTACACCTCTGCTCCGTGAGCTGCATTGGTTACCAGTTGTCTTCCGGGTGAGATTCAAGGTACTGGTAATGGTGTTTAAGGCCCTACATGGCATGGGTCCGGAGTACCTTAGGGATCACCTGCTGCCGGCATCAACTTCCCTCCACCCTGTGCGCTCCCACAAAGAGGGCCTCCTCAGGGTGCCACCGATCAGAGAATGTCGATTGGTGGCCCCCAGGGGGAGGTCCTTCTCTGTGGGCGCCCCGGAGCTATGGAATCGGTTGCCGGTTGAGCTCCGGATGGCGCCCGACCTTCGCTCCTTCCGTCGCGATCTGAAGACACATTTATTTGAACAAGCCGGCTTGGCGTGATGGGGGATGGGTTGGGTTTTTATTGTCATTTTTAATATATGTATTTACTGTTTTTAGCTTGGGCATATGTTTAATTCTTTTTAACTTTTGTATTTTTGTATTTTTATATGTCTGCCCTGTTCACCGTCCTGAGTCCTTCGGGAGAAGGGCGGTATATAAATAAAATTATTATTATTATATTATTATTATAATTTACAGGTTGTACAATCCAAGAGGCCTTTAATTGAAATTTTGTCTGTTCTTACAGACACAATTTTAAGAGTCAGTTTTCATAGCTTTAATTTTACACCAATTTAGAACAGAATAGAGCTGGAAGGGACCTTGGAGGTCTTCTAGTCCAGCCCCCTGCTCAAGTAGGAGAACCTATACCATCTCAGACAGGTGAATGTCTTTGTTGTTAGCTGCGAAGTCGTGTCTGACCCATCGCAACCCTATGGACAACGTTCCTCCAGGCCTCCCTGTCCTCTACCATCTCCTGGAGTCCATTTAAGCTCACGCCTCCTGCTTCAGTGACTCCATCCAGCCACCTCATTCTCTGTCGTCCCCTTCTACTCTTGCCCTCAATCTTTCCCAGGATTAGGCTCTTCTCCAGTGAGTCCTTCCTTCTCATTAGGTGGCCAAAGTATTTGAGTTTTAGCTTCAGGATCTGGCCTTCTAAAGAGCAGTCAGGGTTGATCTCCTCTAGGAGTGACTGGTTTGATCCCCTTGCAGTCCAAGGGACTCGCAGGAGTCTTCTCCAGCACCATAGCTCGCAGGCCTCAATTCTTTGGTGCTCGGCCTTTCTTATGGTCCAACTGGTGAATGTCTAGTCTCCTCTTAAAAATCTCCAGTGATGGAGCGCCCATGATTTCTGGGGGTAAGCTGTTCCACTGGTCGATTGTCCTCATTGTCAGGAAGTTTCTCCTCAATTCCACATTGTTTCTCTCTTTGATCAGTTTCCAACCATAGGACAATTTAAAAAATACAAAAGTTAAATTAATTCCAATGGAACCATGGCCAATACTAGTAATATAAAGTCAATCAAAAAAATATAAGAGTTAAAATAATGTTGATGAAAACGTGGTCACCAATAAAAAAGTAACCTTTTATAGTTATAGTTTTGTTTCCAGGATTTTGAGGGATAAAACTCATTTTCCTTTCTTCTACCCAATGCTCCCTGCTGAAGGCATCCAATATCCAGGGATGGTCCAGCTTCTCCTCTATTTCAGGTGGACCTTGGTTTCTCTCGTGGCTCCAGAAACTGACCAGGGAGAGCTGTTCATGAGGACAATGTCTTCTTTGATGTTAAGAAATGGCATTTGTGCAATTACATGTCAAAGCTTTCCAGTAAATGTTGCTAACCTGATTCTCAATGGAAAAAAATATTACAAATTGACAAAAGTCAGTGTCCTTGTTTATGGCTCAGAGACTGCTTCATTCTCATTAGGAATGAAAATAATACATCACGTACTTAAATGCTTTCATGACTTTACAGATAAAGTGTGGGTCACCACAGCTCAATGGGATCTCAGTCTCGATTTGAAGTATATTGTGAGGTTTATGAAACACGTTGGTGGCATTTTTTCCTTTCTGGTAAAGAAAAAGAAATGGGGAAACTATGATACTTTAATTACCTTGATTGAAGTCATGTTTAAGTTTTTAAATGAAAACTTTAGATGTTCATCCACTAAGGATGCCTTTTCCGTGAAAGTCTGGAGACGGTGCAGACAGATAGAAGAACTGGAGGGTCTGAGGAAAGAGCTGATCGACCAAATCCTACCTCTTGAAAACTATCTTCTTTATGTCACCACCTTGGCTTTGGGAAGGGCCTTAAATTCAGCTTATATCTCCACATCTAAGAGATCAGTGAGGAACAGGGGCATCAAGGAGGAATCTCCAAGGCTGAAGGCTTGGCAGGTATTTCTTTTACACAAGGCATCTTTCACTGAAATTAATTTTCTAAGTGGATTCCTTGGTTAGTTATTCTGAGAAAATCAATTATCGTGAAACTCTAATCCAACATAATTTCAATATTCCATTTCCTTCACTGTCATTTCTTCTGATCTTTTTAATTTTTTTAGTTTTTGCAATATTTTTTATTTTTTAATATATTTTATTGCTTTTTTAAAATAACAATCTTTAGTGCTCTGTAAACTAAATTTTATGTACTTTTAAAGCGAATACATGGCTATTTTGTTTGTTCAGCTGTTATTTTTTCTCAAAGTGATGAACTTGTAGAAACAAGGAGCCCATTTGAGTTTACACGTTAAACTAATTGAGACAACCAGATAATTCTCCCAAATCTCAGAAAGGAATGACTTGTAGCAAGAAGTTAAATGTTGTGGACCAATATGTTTGGAACATCAGTGATATTTCCCATGGTAAATCACTGGTCTTCACCACTGAAGATCCTCCAGAACAAACACAGGAAGGTAGGAAACGAAAAGCTACCTACCTCAATAAGCCAACTAATGACACAAGAAAGGAAAAAATGACAGAATAAACCTCAAGTGAAAGAAAAATCAAAATCATAATATTTCTAGATTAATAAAATATTAAGGAAAATTATTGGTTTTTTTCTTTAGAGGAATTGTTTATCAGCATTGCTGATCAGATGTCAAAACTCCTGTCCTTCACAGTCATTATTGTAATCTGCATATTTAAATATAAGGTTTAGAGCAGTGATTATTCCTCTCTTATTCCTAAACTCCCAACCAAGTTGGAAATTTAAAATAGAGTTGGGTTTTTGAACAGAGAGCAGTGTTCATATCCCTCCCAGCATAGACCAAGGAGTTTTTTCAAAGGACTTTTGATCTCTTTTCAAACCTCATCTCTTCCTCTCCTTTCCAGCTTCACCTCTTCCTTCAAAGCTCACAGTTTCACAATAATTCTGTCGAAGGAATATATTTCGATCTGAAAGAAGATCTGACAGCTGACCTGGACCTGGACATTGTGAACTGGATCATTTCCCCAAACAATTCTGTCATAAGAGTGAAATTTGGGAGTCTAAAAATTCGGGCTTCGCAGGATTTCAAATTTACAATTGACCAGAAGAGTATCACAGATGTAGAAATGCTGGACAAGGTGGGACTAGTATTTATTTTATTCCACTGAAGATGTCAAACACGGGATCTTTCTCCTTTCTCTCCTCAGCCCCTGCACCCTTCCAGGTGTGTGGAAAGTTGCCATCTTGGATTCGTGAAGGTAGCTCGGGAAGGGGAGATAATCTGCTGTTATGATTGTCATCCCTGTGCAGAAGGAACCATCTCCACCATGGAAGGTAGGTGATACCAGAGAAAAGGGACAGATTTGGAGAGAAGTCATAGAATAACAGAATAACAGAGTTGGAAGGGACCTTAGAGATCTTCTAGTCCAACCCCCTGCTCATGCAGGAAATCCCATACCATTTCAGACAAATGTTTCTCCAATTTCATCTTAAAAATCTCCACTATTGGAGCACCCATGACTTCAGGAGGCAAGCTGTTCAACTTACTGATTGTTCTAGCTGTCAGCAAATTTCTCCTTAGTACTAGGTTGTTTTCCTTCTTCATTAGTTTCCATCCATTGCTTTTTTACATGTTGAAACTTTTTTGTTATTTTTGACTTTTGTCGCAAGCCTTAGTTCATTTTAAGCCTTAGCTTTCCTCACTTAATCTTTGCAGGTTCAGGCTATTTGCTGATATTCTACTTTAGTTATGTGCCCCTCTTTCTACTTTTTATACGTGTCCTTTTTGTCTTTTAGTTTATCAGAGAGTTCTTTGAGCAGCCATGCTGGCTTCTTTTGAAATCTATTATTTTTCTTCTTCATTGGAATTGTGTTTGGGGATTTTCATCCATGGAATCCTTCCTAATCTCTCTCTCTATTTATTGAAATCAGCTCACATAAACTCCAAGATTCTCATTTGGCTTGTGCTTGCATAATGTTGAATTCCAATATTTCATGGTCACTCCCTCTCCCCAAAGATTCCTGTAACTTCAATACCTTCTATCACATCATTATCAGTTCTCATGTTAGTGAGAATTACGTTCAGTATTGCTTAAGTTCAGGAGTCTAGGTGCAACATTACTCTCCAAATTGATGTCAGGGTAATTAATGATGTTATTACTATTGTGGTGTGTTCATTACATATCTTCATTCACTATTTCATTACTAGTTAATTAGACACTGACATTTTTCAGGAAATGACTTTTGATAAGCCTCTTAAAGACTGGCCTTCAACGAATCAATTTCTTTAATATTTAATACAGGATAGAAATATAATATTGGGTTTAAACTTGGAACAAATTAAAAGAGAGGATATTAATGGGGACTTGGCTTTAGAAGGGAGATGGCAACTCTGCTCTTCATTTTTACTGGTCAATATCTACCATTGTTTCTTGACGTCTCTGGTCAAATGGAAAACATCTCAGCTTCTCCTCTCCTCTCCTCCTTTCTTGCTCGCCTCCTCTCCTTTTCCCTTTCTCCTTCCTTTGATTCACTAATGTCTGAGTAAAAACTTAATTTTGTTTGTTTAGCAGGTCTATCTACAGGTCCTAGTGCGCCAGTTGTGCCCCTTTTTGGACCGAGATGCCCTATGCACGGTTACTCATGCCCTTGTCACCTCTCGCCTGGACTACTGCAATGCTCTTTACATGGTGCAAAATGTGGCCACGCGGGTGCTCATGGGAGTATCTTGGTACTCCCATGTTACACCACTCCTGTGCGAGCTACATTGGCTTCCGGTTGCCCTCCGGGTGTGATTCAAGGTGCTGCTAAAAGGCTTTAAAGCCCTGCATGGCTTAGGCCCAGGGTACATGCGAGACCACCTGCTGCCATTGTCAACCTCCCATCGCCTGGTTCGCTCCCACAGGCAATGGCAGCCGGCGACCCCCAGGGGGAAGGCCTTCTCTGTGGGCGTGCTGACCCACTGGAACGAATTGCCCCCGAAGCTGCGGATGACCCCTGACCTTCGGTCCTTCCGCCATGACCTGAAGACTTGGTTGTTCCAACAAGCGGGTCTGGACTGACTACGTTTTTTAATTAGGTTTTTATCAGGTTTTTAAATTGTCACGTAATTATATTTATTGTTTAATTCTTTTTTAAAATTTTCATCCTATGTTTTTTCATTTTTATTGTTGTGAGCTGCCCTGAGTCTTCAGGGAGAAAGGACGGCATATAAATTTAAATAAATAACTAAATAAATACTTGACCCTTCCTTCCTTCCTTCCTCCCTTCCTCCTCCCTCCCTCCTTCCCTCTCACAAGTTCCCTGATGAAGAAAAGAGAAACTGTATGTTTTTTATTATTTGTTTATTTAGAAAGTTCATATAGCTGCTTACTCACTCACTCACAGCAACTCAAGACAGCTTCCAAATTATAAAAACACAGTATAGGGAAAATAAACCAATAACCCCACCCACCCACCTCCTGGCAAAAACACACAGTTGAATAAACCATTTGATGGGCTACATCGCATTCAGGATTCCCCAGGCCTACTGGCAAAAGCAAGTCTTCAAGGTGTTACGAAAGACTGTCAAAGTGTGGGCCAGTCTAATTTCTGCAAGGATAATGTTCCAAAGGGAGGGAGCCACCACAGAGAAGGCTTTTCTTCTTGGTTCTGCAAGATGTATCTCCTTAGAGGATGGGACCCCTTCATGGATTACTGGCTTGTCGTGGCGAAGGGGCTTGTGTAATTCAATGAAGCTATGAGTTATGCCAGATCCTGAAGTTGAAATTCAAATACTTTGGCCTCCTAATGAGAAGGAAGGACTCACTGGGGAGGAGGCTAATGCTAGGAAAGGTTGAGGGCAAGAGAAGAAGGGGACGACAGACAATGAGGTGGCTGGATGGAGTCACTGAAGCAGTAGGTGTGAGCCTAAATGGACTCCAGAAGATGGTAGAAGACAGGAAAGCCTGGAGGAACATTGTCTATGGGGTCGCAATGGGTCAGACATGACTTTGCAGCTAACAACAACAACAACAACAACAACAAACAACAACAATCGGTATACATTAAAATGAAATTTCATTGCATACAGCTCTCAAAGGTCACCATCTCTGATACACACTACATAAATATGACAAAAATAAATAAATAAATATAGAATTATGCATATACCCATATATATTATATGACAAAGAAAAAGAACACAGTCTAGTTCGGTTTATGTATACATATGAATGGCAAGAAAAAGAAATCTTGGGAGTTTACCAGATGGATGGCATAGGGAAGAAAGCTCTTACAGAATCAGGTAGTCTTGCTAGAAATACTTTGAAACCTCCACCCAGAGGGGAGCAACAGAAACAGACCATAAAATGGGTATGTGGGCGTCTCTAACAATGCTTTGAGCTCTAAGCACACGGCACTTATAAGCAGTGTCCTGGATACCAGAAAACGAGTTTCTGATGATCTTCTCGGCTGTCATTACCACACTTTGCATGGACTTTCTATCTGAGGCACTGCTGCCATCAAACCAGACAGTGATACAGTTTGTAAAAATGCTTCAATTGTGCCTCTGTAAAAAGTGGCCAGGACAGAAGGAGAAAGATGTGCTCTCCTCATCCAATGCAGGAAATGCAGAAGCTGGTTTGCACACTTCACTAAGGATGAAACGTGGAGAGACCTTGGCCATCTTCTAAGATTAGGTGAAGGAAACCACTGATATTTACAAAAGACAATTTTATAAAGGAGATTCCCAAACAGTCGGTTTACACAGAAAGACCAGCAGCTGAGTTTATCAGGAAAATATCTTCCTTCTAAAATGAGTAAGAACTGGAAAGGGCCACTGTGACCTTGACTTCAAGATTCTATCCTTCCTGTGCTTTTAACGGTCTATTACAGGAGATTCAAATGACCAGCCTTCTGTAGGTCTTTGGTGGGAAGGCTGCAGAGTGCTTTGGATTTCTTCTCTAAAACATGGTTCGTGGAAGCTCTGGTGCAAATGATGCAATCTCTAAAAGGAGAAACAGTTCTCCTAGAAATGTGTGGCAAAAATTCTCATTTGCCTTTGGAATTTGTCTTTGACTGTTATACTGCTTAAGATATCTAACCATGCTTTCAAGTAGATATTAATCTTTCTCTTTTCAGATGCTGAAAGATGCACCAAATGTCCAGCAGATCAGCATCCAAACATCAATGGAGATGACTGCATACCTAAGATTTATACTTTCTTATCCTATCAAGAAACTTTGGGAATCATTCTAGCCTCCCTTGCCTTGTTTCTGTCTTTAATAACAGGCTTAGTCTTGGGAAGCTTCATTAAATTCCAAGAAACTCCCATAGTCAAAGCCAACAATCGGGATCTCTCCTACATCCTCCTCATCACCCTCCTGCTAGCCTTTTTTTTTTATTGAAAAGTTTTATCATACATTTTATCTTTAACAATCCCCCCTAGCCCTCCCCTATCCCTCCCTCCCTACCCCTCCCCCCCTTCCCCTCCGACTTCCCAGAGCTAAGTACAAGGTATAAAAAACCAAAAAAAACCCCAATCATAAACATACATATGCTAACAACCATAAACTCTGAAATCCATCTCTCTCTATGACTTCGTTCTTATTCATTGGCAAGCCGAGGAGAGTTACTTGTCTTCTCCAACAAGCAGCATTCAGTAACATCTTCTCAGTTGCCATTTCTACAGTTTTGGCCAAAACAATCACTGTGGTATTAGCATTCCTGGCCACAAAACCAGGCAATAAAGCACAGAGATGGCTAGGGAAGAGCCTGGCCAATTCTATCATCATTTCTTGTTCTGGGGTCCAGGTTGTCCTCTGCAGCATCTGGTTGAGCACTTCTCCCCCATTCCCTGAGTCAGACATGTACTCACAATCAGCAACAATCATCCTGCAATGTAATCAAGGCTCTGTTTTTATGTTCTACCTTGCCCTTGGCTACATGGGTTTCCTGGCTCTCATCTGCTTCACGGTGGCTTTCCTTGCCAGGAATCTCCCTGGAGCCTTCAATGAAGCCAAGCTCATCACCTTCAGCATGCTGGTCTTCTGCAGTGTCTGGATATCCTTCGTTCCCACCTACCTGAGCACCAAGGGGAAATACATGTTGGCCGTGCAGATCTTCTCCATCTTGGCTTCAAGCACTGGCCTGCTATGCTGCATCTTCATCCCCAAGTGCTACATTATTTTATTAAGACCAGACCTGAATACAAAAGAATGTTTGTTGTCAAAACAAAGTAGAAATTAACTTTGGTTATGAGTTTCCCCAAAATTAATTCTCCCAAAGCTAATCATTCCAAGATATTATTTGCTACTTTAATGTTTCTAAAATGCACACAAACACACGTACACCTGTTTGTGTTTTGTTTTTTATCAGAATAGAAATAAAACACCACTTATTAATATATATATAGTTCTCCTTTTTTCTTGTGTTTCAGTATGTAGAAAACTGTGCCAAGAGTCTCTCTCCCTCTCCCTCTTCCCTCTCCAAAGGTGCACAATTGAACATCTCAGCCTCTGCTTGTTTACCTGCAGTGAGTTGATTTTGGGGAGTTGAGCTGTGGTGAGTTATCCTGGACCCATATACTCTCCCAGCTTGACCAGGTGGGATGTGTTGGTGTAATTGGGATGAGATTGTTCCTCAGGTATCCTTGTGCCATACCATGAAGGGCTTTAAAGCAATACCTTCAATTAGACTCAGAAGGATAAACTGGCACCCAACACAGCTCTGTAGCAGAGAAATTACATGCATCACCCTAGGATCACCCTGAAATGCATGTAGAGTTGCATTCTGCACCAGTTGTAGCTTCTGGGTATTCTTCAAGGGTAGTTCCATGTAACGCATATTACAATGGTACAACTGGGAAATGAGTGACTGAGGATAGCTAAGAAAGGGCATAACTGAAATTGAGCAAAGTGTCGCTTAGCTCTCCTACACTCTGTTTTACCAGGGTACAGCTAAACACTGTTGTCCCTCATCCATGCTTCATATCTGGGCCTGAAACCACACTGGAAGGGCCCCACATAATCCATCTCATCCGGGACCACCGTCTGCAACATATTCCTTTTTTAAGAAAGGTGGGAGCCTGATGAAAATTGTCCAGAATGATGGGCTCCAGAGCCAGCCTCTTGAGAAGAGGGTGCACTGGTGCATTTTTTAAAGTTTTCAAGTACAACCCCCTTTTATACTGATGAATTAATCATCACTAGAACCCATCCACATGTCACCTCTCAGGCTTCCTTCACTAAGCAGCACAGTCATAGATCTAATTCACAGGTAGCTATGTTAATAGTCCTATGTGCTCTGTACACTTCTTCAGGGCTAAATGGATCAAAGTCTTCCCGGATAACTTGAATAAATATGCAGAACGACAGTATGCAGCCTTGCCGGACTCCTCCACCCTATGCGTTCCCACAGAGAGGGCCTCCTCAGGGTGCCTCCGGTCAGAGAATGTCGGCTGGTGGCCCCCAGGGGGAGGGCCATCTCTGTGGGCACTCCGGCTTTATGGAATCAGCTACCGGTCGAGCTCTGGACGGCACCTGACCTTCGCTCCTTCCGACGCAGTCTGAAGACCCATCTATTTGTACAAGCTGGCCTGGCCTGATGGGGATATGTTGGGGTTTTAATGGGGATTTTTAATGGGGATTTTTATATTGCATATTGTTACTGACTGTTTTAACTGGGCTATTATTTAATTCTTTTTTAATTTTTGTATCTCGTATTTTTTATGTATGCCCTGTTCACCGCCCTGAGTCCTTCGGGAGAAGGGCGGTATACAAATACAATAAAACTTAAACTTAAACTTAAACTTTCCCAATTTTGAACCAATCAGTGGTTCCGTGGCCAGTTCTCGCTGTTGCTTCTTGGCCCACATATAGGTTTCTCAAGAGACAAATAAGATGGTCTGGTACACCCATCTCTTTAAGAACTTGCCACAGTTTTTTATGATCCACACAATCAAAGGCATTAGCATAGTCAATGAAGCAGAAGTAGATGTTTTTCTGGAACTCTCTAGCTTTCTCCATGATCCAGCGTATGTTGGCTATTTGATCTCTAGTTCCTCTGCCTCTTTGAAATCCTGCCTTGGATCGAGAACTTCTGGTAGTTCTCAATCCACATATTGCTGGAGACTAGCTTGTAGGATTTTAAGCATAACTTTACTAGCATGAGAAATGAGTGCAATGATGCGATAGTTTGAACATTCTTTGGCACTGCCTTTCTTTAGAATTGGAATGTAAACTGATCTTTTCCAGACCTGTGGCCACTGCTGAGTTTTCCACATTTGCTGGCAAATTGAGTGTAGCACTTTTACTGCATCATCTTTTAAGGTTTTGAATAGCTCAGCTGGAATACTGTCACCTCCACTAGCTTTGTTGTTGCTCAGCTTTTCTAAGGCCCGCTTCACTTCACATTCTAGGATGTCTGGCTCGAGGTCAGTGACCAGCTCATTGTGATTCTCAGGGACGTTAAGCTCATTCTTGTATAGTTCTTCTGTGTAATTTTGACACCTCTTCTTAATCTCTTCTGCCTCTGTTAGGTCCCTGCCATTCTGGTCCTTTATCATGCCCATTTTTGCATGAAACGTTCCCTTCATCTTTCCAATTTTCTTGAAAAGATCTCTGGTCCTCCATATTCTATTGTTTTCTTCTATGCATTCTTCATAGTTATGCTAAAAGGCCAAATCCTGCTTGATCCTTTGTTGACCCTGGATTCTCTAAAAGTGTTTTATTGGTTAGGATTAGGGGGGCAAATTCTTCATTTTCCATCTCTGGCCCCTCTTGAATGCTTGGGACCACACCTGTGAGTTCTCCCTTTGGGCACCAGCCTATAGACATGTTGAAGGATTAGGTAGTTTTCTTCCAATTATCTAAATAATAGTTATTTATTTTTTGATTGTATTATGTACCAAGAGAACCTTCTGTAACCTTTCACACATCTGTGAATTCTCCCTTAGGGCACCAGCCTGTATACACGTTAAGGGATGCAGAGAGTTGATGGTTATCTTCTTTCCAATTATCCAAACCATACTGATTTATTTCCTGACTTTATATTGGTTTCCTAGCGAGCTTTTTGCAACCTTTCTGAAGATGTAACAGAAGCATGTCAGAAAATGCTTTGAAGTCAATATCAGACTTAAAAGCACAGTTGAAGGGAATCTCTATCAGAAACTCTAGGTGCATTGATGGTTCTAGAGTCTGAAAGAGGATTTGGAGTTGGTTTCAGGATAAGGAGGGACTGTGTTTCTGTCCCTTGGCTGGCATCTGTCCTTTGAAAAGTTTGGTTCCTACCCATCTCTTCATCTGATTCTTCATTAAAATGAAGGTACCACGGAGAAGGCTCAATTAGCACACAAATCATGTTGCTGATGCTGCTACTTGTTGTGCTTGTGTGGCTGCCAGAAACTTGTGGGATGTTCAAAGCCAAATGTCTTCTGACTGTGGAGCAGAGTGAAGTGGACCCAGAGCATCATTATAATTCAGGAGATTATTTCATTAGTGGAATAGTCTCTGCAAGGTTTGGTTGGTTTCAATTATTAACCTTTGACAGAAGTCCTTCACCAAAATTCTCCAGGTACGTCAATCCTTCTGCACTTTATTAGAGTCACTACATTTACAATGAATGTTTACTGTTTTAGAACTCTGAATGTATAATATGCTCTCCTCTTGATCTGCTCCTTTTGCCAATTTACTATCTGATTTGGATTTGCCATCTCTTGGACCCTGTAGGTAACAAAGATTATTTCAAGCTCTAGAGTATATAAATCAAATCAAATATTTTCCCCAACCACATTTCTTCCCATCCTATGAGCAGAGCTAGAGGTGAACAAAGAAGAATAGTATTTGGAAGAATAGTTGTGACTAAAAGAATTAAAAATATTAATGAGAAAGAAAAAATAAACATATTTTTTATTGATATGTTCATACCTACAGAAAATCATCCAAACTTTTTTGGAAATTTTTGCCTTTCCTTTTTGCTATCGAGAACATCAACCAGAAGGGCCACCTCTTACCCAACATCACCCTGGGTTACAATGTTTATGAAAATTTCTTAAAGGTAGAAATGACTACAGATCCTTTGCTGGACCTGCTTTCAGATGGGGAGGCCAATGTGCCGAACTATAGATGTGGAAGGCAAAGAAACACAGTGGCTGTTCTGGAAGAGGCAGAGGCTGGCATCTCCACCCAGATTTCAACCATGTTGGGCACCTACAAAATCCCTCAGGTGTGTCTTTCTCGGGGAAACAGTTCTGAGTAATGCAAGGTTGAATCAGAGGTCCTCTGTTACAAATGAAATGCAGAGCTTTTTTGTGGAATATTCTTATGGAAATGAAGCTTTTTTGGATGAGAGGATAGATGGGGAAATCTTCAAATTTGCAGAAAACAACAAACTGGCAGGAATAGCCAACACTCCAGAAGTTAGGCTTAAGATACAGAAGGATCTTGACAAACTTGAACATTGGGTGCTATCTAAAAAAATGAAATTCAATGATGAAAAAGTAAGATTCTATATTTAAGCAAAAAAAACAACCCAACTGCACAGGTACACTGTAGTTAGTACCTGGCTCAATAGTAGTAAATGTGAGAGGAATCTTGGTGTTCTAGTGGACAATTACTTAAATATGAGCCAGCAGTGTGCTCCACTTGCCAAAAAAGCCAACACAGTTCTAGGCTGCATTAAGAGAGACATAGAATCAACATCACATGAAGTGTTAATACCAATTTATAATGCCTTGGTAAGACCACACTTGGAATACTACATCCAGTTTAGGCCGCCATGATATAAAAAGATGTTGAGAGTGCAGAGAAGAGCAACAAGGATGACCAGGGGGCTGGAAGTTAAAACCTATAAAGGATGATTGATGTTATTGGATATGTCTAGTTTAATGAAAAGAAGGTCTAAAGGTGACATGATAGCAGTGTTCCAATATCTCAGGGGTTGCCAGAAAGTCAAGCTATTCCATCACTGGGCAATCAATTTTCTCAAATGGTATAGGGTTTCCTGCCTGAGCAGGCGGTTGGACTAGAAGATCTCCAAGGTCCCTTCCAATTGTGTTATTGTATCCTGCTCTAAATTATAGGACATGCATTTTGCTTATTACATTTAAAATACCATCTTCCATTTCTTTCAGATCAATTATGGTTTTGCTTCAAAGATTCTGAGGGACAAAACTCATTTTCCTTTCTTCTATGTGATGCTCCCTGCTGAAGGCATCCAATACTCAGGGATGGTCCAGCTTCTCCTCTATTTCAGGTGGACCTTGGTTGCTCTTGTTGCTCCTGAAACTGACCAGGGAGAGCTGTTCATGAGGACAATGTCTTCTTTGATGTTAAGAAATGGCATTTGTGCAATTACATATCAAAGCCTTCCAGTAAATGTTGTTAAAGGGATTTTCAATGCAAAAAATGATTACAAATTGACAAAAGTCAATGTCTTTGTTTATGGTTCAGAGATTGGTTCATTTTCATTAGGAATGAAAATAATACATGTGCAACTTAAAAGCCTTCATGACTTTACAGATAAAGTTTGGATCACCACAGCTCAATGGGATCTCAGTCTTGATTTCAAGTATATTACGAAGTATATGAAACACGTTAGTGGCATTTTTTCCTTTCTGATAAAGAAAAAGAAATGGGCAAACTATGATACTTTAATTACCGTGACTGAAATCATGTTTAACTTTTTAAATGAAAAATTTAGATGTTCATCCACTAAGGATGCCTTTTCCGTGAAAGTCTGGAGACGGTGCAGACAGACAGAAGAACTGGAGGGTCTGAGGAAAGAGGTGATCAATCAGATCCTGGCACTGGACAGCTATCTTCTTTATGACACCACCTTGGCTTTGGGAAGGGCCTTAAATTCAGCTTATATCTCCACATCTAAGAGATCAGTGAGGAACAGGGGCATCAAGGAGGAATCTCCAACGCTGAAGGCTTGGCAGGTATTTCTTTTACACAAGGCATCTTTCACTGAAATTAATTTTCTAAGTGGATTCCTTGGTTAGTTATTCTGAGAAAATCAATTATCGTGAAACTCTAATCCAACATAATTTCAATATTCCATTTCCTTCACTGTCATTTCTTCTGATCTTTTTAATTTTTTTAGGTTTTGCAATTTTTTTTATTCTTTTAAATATATTTTACTGCTTTTTTAAAATAACAATCTTTAGTGCTCTGTAAACTAAATTTTACGTACTTTTAAAGCGAATACATGGCTATTTTGTTTGTTCAGCCGTTCTTTTTTCTCAAAGTGATGAGGTTGTAGAAACAAGGAGCCCATTTGAGGTTACACGTTAAACAACCAGATAATTCTCACAAATCTCAGAAAGGAATGACTTGTAGCAAGAAGTTAAATGTTGTGGACCAATATGTTTGGAACATCAGTGACACTTCCCATGCTAAATCACTGGTCTTCACTGTGAGATGGTCTCACGAGGTCAATGGATCATTAAGGTGCTTCCAAGTAAAAAGGCATCACGCAGGGATGCAATCATTCAAAGCTTTATTTAACGATAAAGTAAATAGAAAGAGTTTCCTGGCATGGAGGCCTCCATGCCTGGATTGTAAGCTAGCAGAAGAGAGAACAAAGACAGAGCAAGCAAGCATAGCATAGCAAGACAAAGAGCAGCCCCTTGAGCAGAGGTATTTATGGGGGGTCTCAGCCCCTCCCTTACCATAAAACTCTCTTGCCAATGGGGCTGCAGGGGCCGGGGTCTCCTGACCCACCAGTGGGAGCAAAGAAGCCTCTTTGCTCCCATCTGATGACCTTTTTGGGGAACTGCCATGGCTGGCACAAAACATCTAACAATTCCCCTTCTTGCCAGCCAATGACAGGGACCAGTGAATGTGTGTGAGGGGGCGAGCAGGTGTCATAGACATGCATAAAAACGTTCAGAAGACCAAACACAAACGCTTACACAGAAGGTTGTGCCGGTCAATGGGAACAGGTTTGGTGAACGGACCAGCTATCTGGTCAGTTGTGTTACAATGCTCAACATGTATAAAACCCTCTTTGGCAAGCTGCCTGACATTTTTATAGCATATGTCTATGTGGCGGGACCTAGAGTCCACTGCATATGCCCCCGAGATTGCAATTGCGGCTGTATTATCCTCTTGAATTTGGAGGGGCAGAGGAGATTCCCAGATGCTCGTTATCAGAGCATTGAACCAAATCAAATCATTGGCCGTGTCTGACAGGCTGGCATATTCAGCCTCGGCCGTGGAGCAAGAAACAAATTTTTGCTGCCTAACATGCCAATGGATAGGACAGCCATTTAGCAATATCAGGAAACCAGAGGTGCTCCGTCTACTCTTGGTGTCGCCAGCCCAGTCTGCGTCTGAGTAAGCGGAGAGCTGGGCCGTCTTCCCCTTCTCTGGTTCCAGCACAAGGAGAGCATCGGTCGTGCCCCTGAGGTACCTAAGTACCCTTTTAACAGCAGTCCAGTGGAATTCCTTTGGGTGTTCCACGTGCCTGGACAGTAGATTCACAGCTAAAGCTATGTCAGGCCTGCTCCAATTACTGATATATAGCAAGGAGCCGATCACAGATCTGTAAAGCGTATTATCTGTGAACTCAGGACCGTCCTTGTGAGTGTGATTGTAATATTTATTTATTTATTTTAATCCCATTTATATCCCGCCCTTCTCCGAAGACTCAGGGCGGCTTACAATTTAAGCACAAACCAATGTGCTTTGCAATAGCCTTCATTCTATGTATATGCCTGCTTATTAGGGCTTTCGCCCCCCCCCCCCCGCGGCATTATTACAAAGTCAGCTTAATTGCCCCCAGCAATCTGGGTCCTCATTTTACCTACCTCGGAAAGATGGAAGGCTGAGTCAACCTTAAGCCTGGTGGGATGCGAACCTGCACTAATTGCAGGCAGCTGGTGTTACTTAAGGAGGCATTAGCCCACTGCTCCACCAAGGTTCTGTAGTCACTTTGTATCGGGCTACGTGTTGGGTTAGATTCTGCCATTTTGCATTTGGCCAATAACTCCTCTATCTTTTCTTTCTGAGATAGGGCGAACCCCCCCTTAGTGGCCAAGATGTGCACACCCAAGTACTTGTCAACCCGTCCCAAAGACTTCAGGGTAAACTTTTCCTCCAGGGCCTTGGCAAATTCATCACACCCTTCCTTGTCAGGCCCTACATATAGTAGGTCGTCCACATAAACTAACACCCGTTCTGTGGTACCCTTGGAGTTGCGTGTGAAAACACATTCATCTGCATGGGATGCAGTGAAACCAACTCGTTCTAAACTTTTTCTAAGGCAGTCATACTATAGTTTCCCCGACTGCTTGAGGCCATATAACCCTTTGTGGAGCAACCATGTATTTCCCCCTTCCTGCTGGTAGCCAGGAGGGGCCCTCACGTAGATCTGCCGGTCCAAGTTGGCGTGGAGGTAAGCCATCTGGATGTCGAATTGAAAGACTTCCTCCCCCAGAATGGCTGCAGTTACGAGGGCGGCCTTGACGCTCTCTGCCCGGACGGTTGGAGAGTAGGTCTCCCCATAGTCCTCCATGTAGCGCTGGGCGAACCCCTGAGCTACCAAACGGGCCTTATACAGGTAGAGGCCATTGGCAAGTGGTTTGGCCTTGTAAACCCACTTTGTGCCAATGACTTTCCTCTCCTTTGGTGGTTGCTGGGGGGTGAAGACCTTGAGCTTTCTTAGGCTCTGCATTTCCTTCTCCATCGCGAGCTGCCATTTCTCCTGTTCTTCGATGGGCCGCTCCTAGATGTCAGAGAAGGATTTTGGGGTGACCACAACGCTGTTGACAGACGCGATGTGCCCAATGTCGATTCTCTTTGGCGGGATCCCTTTGTTGGACCGCTTTGACCTCCTTACTTTCTGCCACTCACCGCCCTTTTCTTCCGCGGGTCTCTGAGGCATCGCTGGGGGACTGGACGGCTCATCCTACCCATCTGATCCAGGTAGGATGACATCTTCGTCTTGTTCCTCACTTTCATCGGTGGCAGGATAGGTGGTCGTCTCAGGTGATCTCGTGGTCGGTGTGTCCTTGCTGGGTCAGTTGATATATGGGCTCAGATCATTTGAATGGATCTGGGTCCAATTGGAGTCTTCTTCAAAGGAGGCAGATTGGGAAGTCACGATCCTGCCCCCTTCTCCCAGGAAACGGTAGGCCTTGGAGCCAGGAGCATAGCCCAAGAACCTCAGTCTCTGGGAGACAGATCTCCCCTTCTTCCGCAGCTGCTTGGGGATATGCACCCAAGCGTAGGAGCCAAACACACGCAAGTGTCCCAGAGTTGGCTTCCTACCATGGACCAGGAAATATGGGGTCTGGTTCACAACACTGCTCCAGGTGCGGTTTAAGGTGTAATTGGCGTATTTCACCGCCTCTGTCCAGTGTGATTCTGCGACCCCAGCATCCGCAATTAGACTACGCACCATAGTTTGCAGGATTCCATTTCTTTTCTCTGCTACGCCATTTTGAGCAGGGGTGAATGGTGCAGTAAGAAAATGGCGGATGCCCTTACAACTTACCCAGTCCTGGAATTTTCGGGACATGAACTCAGCCCCGCGGTTGCTCTGCAGTTGTGCGATCTTGGTCTTATACTGGGTCTCTACAAAGTTGTACAGTGATTTTATAGCGTCAAAGGCTTCGGATTTTTCTGTGAGGGTATACACGTGGCCGTACCGTGAAAAACCGTCAATGGCAGTGAGAAAATACTGACTTTTCCCTAGGGATGGTGTGAAAGGCCCAACCAAATCAACATGTACTAGTTGGTACGGGTATTGGGTCTTACGCAGTGACACCTTAGGGATGGGGGCAGCTTTCCTCTTTGCCCTCTTACAGATAGCACAGTCCAGGAACACCTCACAATCCTTGAGCTGGACTCCCTCAGCAAACTCTCCCATCTTTTTAACCACAGGGAAGCTCGCATGACCTAATCTTCGGTGTAAGAGATGGGCACACTTATCGTGGAGCGGCTTCCCCACTGACACCCTCGTGGCTCTGGTTGCCTTGAGCGGTGCTGTAGGTGCTTGCTGAGGTTCGGGTTTCTTGTCCACACTGCCCTTGGAAAGCCGTGGGGCTGGCTGAGGTGGCTTGGGTGCAACCGCTTCGGCCTTGGAGCTGGCTGTGGGGCCCCTTCTGAGGTGGCTGGGTTCTCAGGGGAGAAGTATGGCAAACCTTTTATGATGGCAATACTTCCAATGACCCTCTGGTTCATTGACATGACCTCCCCCTTTGCGAAATAAAACTTCCACCTTGTCATCGTCACATAATTTGATAATGCTTAATAGGTTGTTGGCAATGGAGGGAGCATGCAATACCCCTTCAACTTTTCCCAGCCCGGGTACAGAAACAGTGCCCTCCCCAACAACCAAAGCCTTATCACCATTTGCCACCTTGACAGATGAGTTAATTTTCTTTAACCTTTTAAATCCTTGTTTCATATTGGTAATGTGAGATGAAGCTCCAGAGTCCAGTAGCCATAAGTCAGTGGGGCTATCAGCTTTTGTGGTGGGGGTGAGAGCACAAGTACACACAAAATTGCCCTTGGCACTACCTTTGCCCCCGCCACGTCCCCTTCCTTGCCCCTTGCCCCTTACCTGATTGGGACCACGTT
The DNA here is from genome assembly GCF_964194415.1 of Vipera berus. Lineage (NCBI taxonomy): Eukaryota > Metazoa > Chordata > Lepidosauria > Squamata > Viperidae > Vipera > Vipera berus. Next base: position 285,205,364 of record NC_138203.1, on the reverse strand, counting down.
TGGGGCCTTGTTGTTGATGGGGGCAGTCCTTCTTGAGGTGCCCCTCAGAGCCACAGATGAAACACTTAAGTAGAGCATTAACCTGCTCTGAGCTGTGGTGCCTCCTGCTGGCTCGCTGGGTGGTAACTCTGGCGTATTCTCCTGCATCTCTTTGTCTCTTATCTTCCTCAATGAGTCTCCCTGTGAGGTAGGACAGAGTCATGGCTTCCTTCGTTGTCCCTTCCAGTGAAACAATGAAGCTGCTCCAACTTCTGTCCAGGGAAGCCAGAATGACAGCGACCATGTTCGCATCAGTTACAGGGTAGTCTCTGGACATCAGTTCTGCCCTGAGTGTCTTCAATTTTCCCAGGTGTTCAGGCATGCTAGCCCCAAACTTCAGTCTGGTGGTGTAAAACTCAGTTGTGAGTCTGGTGATCGATCCAATGGTGTCGCTGTTGAATAAATTGTATAATAACCACCAAAGTTCACCAGCTGGAATGCTGGAGTACAAGTTAGTATCCAGCGAACTCAGTAGAGTGGTATATGCTTTCCTATGATACCACTCTTCTTGGGGCCCCCAGGGAAGAGGTGGGGGGTCTAGAACCATCTCTAGAGTCCCTTGCTCTAATAGATATACCTGCACTTCTTTATTCCATCTGCTGAAATTCCCCCCCCCAAGTTGCAGTTTTTCAAAATTATTTGAGAGCGCAGAAACAGGTGAAGACATCTGGGAATGAAAAAGAAAATTTTTACCAGTCCTTTGTCCATTTCTATACATGTGAGAGCTCTCTATTGAGGTGAATGGAAGAGGGATCCCTCTGCTGGCAGGTGGTGGTATTTTTCTCTGATTTTTGGATGGCTCCAACTGAGCATGCTCGGAGTTGGGGGGGCCCGACTGGGCATGCTCGGAGTTCATTTGTGCCCATGAGGCAGAGGGAGCGCTTCCTGCTTCTGTACTAGGCCCAGCCCTGGGTCCGTAGGCCGGAATTTGGGCCTGAAAAGGGACTGAGGGCCGCAAAAGCTCCAAAGATTCCTCCTGAAGCCCCCCCCGGTACTGGAATACTCACCGGGGGGCGAAGATCGCAGGATGGAGGCTGGATGGCACATGGATTGCCCGGATTGCCTAAAGCCCATCGCTGGTCCTGAAGAACCTGGGGGCGGCTGAAGATGGCTCTGGAGGGGGGGCTCTTCCAGAGCCCCCCTGAAGACCATCTGGCAAGCAGGGTGACTGGGCGGCGGCATAAAGTGGGCTGGGGGCCCCGGGGTTCACTGGGGGCCCTCTGGGGTTGCAGGACGTAGTTGGGAGGCTCCAGGCTGGACGCCTCCTGGCAGTTAGGCCCCGGGGAGAGGGTTGGAGGCCTTGGAACTCTTCCAGGAGCCCCCTGGGGTTGGCGAGGGAGGCTGGCTACCCCCGATGTTGAGGCTGCAGTCATTTTAGCCTCCAGAGCCGCAACCAGGGTCCAGATAGTTGCTCCAATCTCTGCTGCAGTAGGCTCGGCTGGGCAGGCTTCACTGCCATCATAGGCCTTGAGGCTTTCTGGTGGGGAGGACCAAGGGGTTTCCATGCCGCTTTGGCTGGATGCTCCCGATTGCTGGGCCTCCAGGCTTGGTTGAGGCCTATCTATATCAGACCATGTGGGTGTCCTGGGGGCCGCCATCTTGTTTCCGGTTGCCCCAGGAAGCTGTAGGTCACAGTTTGGCAGGAAATTTCGCGCCAAAAGCTCTAGGGTCCCGGGGTCACTCAGGGTGGCCGGCGCCATGTTAGGGGGCTTCGTGGGTGCTGGGGAAGGACTCACCCGGTGTCCAGAGGCCTCCTGCGCTGGCATCCCCCGTGGAGAGGCTTGTGGCATCCTTTGTGTTGCAAGGAACTTTAGAAGCAGCTCCTTGTGTTCCTGGTCAGTCATTTGGTCCACGCGGTGCCTGTCTTGGGCCTGGGCCATTTCCGCTGCGTCTGGGCAGTCTTGGGTGGACTGCAAGCCTTCCATGCTTCCCTCTGTGGCTTGCAGCTGTAGGGAGGCATGCGAAGGGGTCCCTGGCGCTGAGCTGGGTCCTCTGGGGGAATAGAGGTCATCTGTGCTCTCACCTGGAGCGGAGCTTGCGTCAGGGGCTGGATGCAGGGCTGCTGTCTTTGATTGAAGACTCCTTGTCACAATCGGAGACCTCCTGCCATCCATTTTAAATGGGTTCTTGCTGGAACCTTTAGACATCTTGCAGTAGCCGCTGGTTTGGAAGCGTTGCCTTAAACCATCCTCTGCTACCAACGTGAGAAGGTCTCATGAGGTCGATGGATCGTTAAGGTGCTTCCAAGTAAAAAGGCATCACGCAGGGATGCAATCATTCAAAGCTTTATTTAACGATAAAGTAAATAGAAAGAGTTTCCTGGCATGGAGGCCTCCATGCCTGGGTTGTAAGCTAGCAGAAGAGAGAACAAAGAGAGAGCAAGCAAGCATAGCATAGCATAGCAAGACAAAGAGCAGCCCCATGAGCAGAGGTATTTATGGGGGGTCTCAGCCCCTCCCTTACCATAAAACTCTCTTGCCAATGGGGCTGCAGGGGCCGGGGTCCCCTGACCCACCAGTGGGAGCAAAGAAGCCTCTTTGCTCCCATCTGATGACCTTTTTGGGGAACTGCCATGGCTGGCACAAAACATCTAACATTCACCACTGAAGATCCTCCAGAACAATCACAGGAAGGTAGAAAATGAAAAGCTACCTCCCTCAATAAGCCAACTAATGACACAAGAAAGGAAAAAAATGACAGAATAAACCTCAAGTGAAAGAAAAATCAAAATCATAATATTTCTAGATTAATAAAATATTAAGGGAAAATTATTGTTTTTTTTCTTTAGAGGAATTGTTTATCAGCATTGCTGATCAGATGTCAAAACTCCTGTCCTTCACAGTCATTATTGTAATCTGCATATTTAAATATAAGGTTTACAGCAGTGATTATTCCTCTCTTATTCCTAAACTCCCAACCAAGTTGGAAATTTAAAATAAAGTTGGGTTTTTGAATAGAGAGCAGTGTTCATATCCCTCCCAGCATAGACCAAGGAGTTTTTTCAAAGGACTTTTGATGTCTTTTCAAACCTCATCTCTTCCTCTCCTTTCCAGCTTCACCTCTTCCTTCAAAGCTCACAGTTTCACAATAATTCTGTCGAAGGAATATATTTGGATCCAAAAGAAGATCCGACAGCTGACCTGGACCTGGACATTGTGAACTGGATCATTTCCCCAAACAATTCTGTCATAAGAGTGAAATTTGGGAGTCTAAAAATTCGGGCTTCGCAGGATTTCAAATTTACCATTGACCAGAAGAGTATCACAGATGTAGAAATGCTGGACAAGGTGGGACTAGTATTTATTTTATTCCACTGAAGATGTCAAACACGGGATCCCACTTGATTTTTTTTCTGATGGGGGGGTGAGCAGGATTGCTTTCAATGCCTTTGAGTTTTCATATCAGTTGTTCAGGTTCTCAAGAGTACAGCTATTTAGATGGCCTCAAAAAAATATTGTCTTCAATTTTCACCCGAACAATTCATTGAGTGTGAAGGAGGGAAGATTGAATCACTCATGCAGATAACAGCATATACTTACTCAAAGCAAAGAATCCATCCATCATTTCCTTGATCAATTTAATACATAAAATTTAAATGAAGACTAAATTTGTAATGTTATTTAAACATTAACGGTGAAGGGGGAAAAAACAGAAAAGAAATATATAGGTCAGTCAGTTTGATGAATCTCACATTTCTTATTGGCTTCTAATTAGTCAAAGGTAAAGCTTAAAGGGAAGATCGCCAACCCTTTCTTTCTTTGCCATTTTTCTGAAAATAAACTCATTTTCTGGATCTTTCTCCTTTTTCTCCTCAGCCCCTGCCTCCTTCCAGGTGTGTGGAAAGTTGCCATCTTGGATTCGTGAAGGTAGCTCGGGAAGGGGAGATCATCTGCTGTTATGATTGTCATCCCTGTGCAGAAGGAACCATCTCCACCATGGAAGGTAGGTGATACCAGAGAAAAGGGACAGATTTGGGGGGAAGTCATAGAATAACAGAGTTGGAAGGGACCTTAGAGATCTTCTAGTCCAACCCCTGCTCATGCAGGAAATCCTATACCATTTCAGACAAATGGTTCTCCAATTTCATCTTAAAAATCTCCACTGTTGGAGCACCCATGACTTCTGGAGGCAAGCTGTTCCACTTACTGATTGTTCTAACTGTCAGCAAATTTCTCCTTAGTACTAAGTTGTTTTCCTTCTTCATTAGTTTCCATCCATTGCTTTTTTACATGTTGAAACTTTTTTGTTATTTTTGACTTTTGTCGCAAGCCTTAGTTCATTTTAAGCCTTAGCTTTCCTCACTTAATCTTTGCAGGTTCAGGCTATTTGCTGATATTCTGCTTTAGTTATGTGCCCCTCTTTCTACTTTTTATACTTGTCCTTTTTGTCTTTTAGTTCATCAGAGAGTTCTTTGTGCAGCCATGCTGGCTTCTTTTGAAATCTATTATTTTTCTTCTTCATTGGAATTGTGTTTGGGGATTTTCATCCATGGAATCCTTCCCATTCTCTCTCTACATTTATTGAAATCAGCTCACTTAAAGCCCAAGATTCTCATTTGGCTTGTGCTTACATAATGTTGAATTCCAATATTTCATGGTCACTCCCTCTCCCCAAAGATTCCTGTAACTTCAATACCTTCTATCACGTCATTATCAATTCTCATGTTAGTGAGAATTAAGTTCAGTATTGCTTAAGGTCAGGAATCTATTTCATCTTCCACTAGGTGCAACATTTCTCTCCAAATTGATGTCAGGGTAATTAATGATGTCATTACTATTGTGTTCATTACATATCTTTGTTCACTATTTAATTACTAGTTAATAAGACACTGACATTTTTCAGGAAATGACATTTTGAGAAGCCTCTTAAAGACTGCCCTTCAATAAATCAATTTCTTTAATATTTAATACAGGATAGAAATATAATATTGGGCTTCAACTTGGAGCACATTAAAAGAGAGGATATTAATGGAGACTTGGCTTTAGAAGGGAGATGGCAACTCTGCTCTTCATTTTTACTGCTCAATATCTACCATTTTTTCTTGACATCTCTGGACAAATGGAAAACATCCCAGCTTCTCCTCTTCTCTCCTTCTTTCTTGCTCTCCTCCTCTCCTCTCCTTTCCCCTTTCTCCTTTCTTTGATTCACTAATGCCTGAGTAAAAACTTAATCCTGTTTGTTTAGCAGGTCTATCTACAGGTCCAATACTTGAACCTTCCTTCCTTCCTTCCTTCCTTCCTTCCTCCTTTCCTTCCTTCCTTCCTTCCTTCCTTCCTTCCTTCCTTCCTTCCTTCCTTCCTCCCTCCCTCTTTTCCTCCCTCCCTTTCTCCCTCCCTCCGTCCCTCTCACAAGTTCCCTGATGAAGAAAAGAGAAACTGTATGTTTTTAATTATTTGTTTATTTAGAAAGTTCATATAGCTGCTTACTCACTCACTCACAGCAACTCAAGACAGCTTCCAAATTATAAAAACACAGTATAGGGAAAAAGCCCAATAACCCCACCCACCCACATCCTGGCAAAACACACCATTGAATAAACCATTTGATGGGCTACATCGCATTCAGGATTCCCCAGGCCTACTGGCAAAAGCAAGTCTTCAAGGTGTTATGAAAGACTGTCAAAGTGTGAGCCAGTCTAATTTCTGCAGGGATGATGTTCCAAAGGGAGGGAGCCACCACAGAGAAGGCTTTTCTTCTTGGTTCTGCAAGATGTATCTCCTTAGAGGATGGGACCCACAACATTCCTTGCCTCCCCACTCTAGGGGGTTGGGTGGATTTGACTGGCAAGAGACAGTCCCTCAGATAACCTGGTCCCAACCCATGAATGGCTTCTAAGGTGACAATCACCACCTTGAATTGCAGCTGGAAGCAAATTGGCAACATTTGCAGCTCCCACAGGAGAGGTAACATATGTGTAAACCAAGGTCTGCACAAAACCATGCAGGCCTCTGCATTTGAACCAACTAGAGAGGCCAGATGCTTTTCAAGGGCAGCCCCATGTAGAGTGCATTGCAATAGTCAAGATGGGAGATGAGTAGGGAATGAGTGACCATAAGTAAGGATTGTTGGTCCAGCAAAGGGGATAACTGGCACAAAACCCAAAGTTGTGCCCTCCTGGCCAGGACTGCTACCTGCTCCTGGCCAGGACTGCTACCTGCTCTTCAAGTAGGAATTCCAAGTCTAGGAGAACCCCCAGATTATACACTGGGGCTGTTTGGGGCAGTGGCACCCTATCCAAGGTGGCAATTCTCCATAGACCAAACAACCCCAAACCCACAGCCATTTGGTCTTGCCAGGGTTCAGTTTCAATCTGTTGCTCCTTATCCAGCTCCCAACAGCATCCAGGCACTGCAAGAGGGATGTCACAGTATTGCTTAACTCACCATGGGCTGAGACATATAGCTTTTGATGAGTGAAATTAAGTGTCCACAGCTAGCTGAAATCACGGGAAGAATAGTGAAAATGAGGCTATTTTTTTCATCTGTCCTCAAGAGATATGCCCAAAGAGATGGAAGCCATTGGTTCTTGCTTTCCTGGCATGGGTAGGATGAGAAAAAAATAGAGAACCTATCAGCTAGGGCCATGGTGGCACACAGAGCTGCCCCTGTGGGCATGTGCGCCATTGCCACAGACAGAGGGACACAGGGCCAGGCTCCTCCCCTCCCTCTCTCCATGCATGCAGACACTGGGAACAGCTGCAAGGGCTGGGTGGGGAGAGGGAACCAATAAAAGGAGCAGTTTTGGTGGGAGAGTAAGTGAGTGGCCTTTGGAAGTGACCAGTAGTGGGTTAAAAATCATTTAACAACCGGTTCTCTGCCTCTCCTTCCCTCTGTCTTGGTTGGACAGGGCTGCTGGGGGGGTTGGCTGATGTGGGGGCAGGAGGGTAGGGGTCATCAGGTCCTGGCTGGGGGAAGGCATGGGGATCTGGCTAGGGGGGCAGGAGGCCGAGCCTGTCATCCACACTGCAGTCATGTAGAATTGCATAGAAGGGGCAATGGGCAGGGGAGAATCACAGCCACCATCTCCCTTCATCAGTGCAGCCCCATTGGAATGGGTGGAGTTGGCCCCAGGATGGCCAGAAAGGAGCCTTCACCTGGTGCATGCCCTGTCTACAAGGTAGCTCTGATGGGGAAGGAGCTGCTGCTCCTCCTGCTGTACCGAGTCCTTGACAAGCCAACCACACAAGGAAGCAGGAGGTGGCGGTGGCGATCCCTGCATCACCAAGCGCAGCCGGCAGCAGATCTGGAAGCAAAGCTGTGCCACCCATCCTCGCACTAGTGGAGGCAGAGGCAGGGGAAGGTGATGTCAAGTTTCCGACGTATGGGCTTTTCATACGTTTTTCATACGTTCTTGTCAAGCAATAACATTCGGTGTTAGCAGCATTGACAGGTGACCTGTGGCACATGAAAACCCCTCCCTGTTGCCACACCACATCATCTCACACAAACAGCCTGGAGGCGCAAACAGGACAATGTGGGGTAGAAGCGGCAAAGGGTGGTGCATGCCAGATCCTGCCTTCCCCTGCCACTGCCACCACCCCCACCAGCGCAATGATGGTTGGCACAGCTTCACTTCCAGATCTGCTGCCTGACACCATCAGCCCCCACACACAGAGGTCAGTGAGTGTCTGTCAGCAGCCAAATCCTGCTGGCTGTCCTGCATCATCACAGCCCCATCGGCGTGGGCAGAGTGCAGCCCCATCGGCATGGGCAGAGGTGGCCCTGGGAAAGCTGGAAGAAAGCCCTTCCCCAGCCTGGGCCCATCTACTTGATGGCTCTGATGGGGGTGGCTTCTGCTACTGCTCCTACTGGTCAACCATGCAGGGAAGCGGGAGGAGGTAGAGGGGCAGCCGGAGGTCTGGAGCCGCCTCTGCTGCTTGCTAGCACCCCAACAAGGCAGCGGATCTCACACACCAGCTGCTCCTCCTGCTTCCCTGCATGATTGACCAGTCAGAGCAGCAGCAGAAGCCGCCCCCGTCAGAGCCATCGAGTGGATGAGCCAGGCTCCCTTCCAGTCATACCAGGGCCATCTCCGTCTTCATGAATGGGGCTCCATGGTCAGTTCACCATTATGCAGGACAGCCAGCATGCTGTGACTGCTGACAAACACAGGTGGCCCCCATGTGCTCGCTGGCCTCTGTGTGTGGGGGCATACTATCTGGTATTTTGGCACCAAGAAATCCCACTAACCTGCCAGAATGGAAAATTTGTATTATTATTGTTTTAGAAATAGAGCAGAATGGGAGAAAACAGAGAGTTTGCTGGACTGAAGAACAAGTTGGATTGAAAATCTTCACTTGGTCTCAGAATTAATTTATTGGAATTTCCAGAAGAAATACCTATAGCAGGAGCCCCACTGATGAAGGTGGAGATGGCCCCGGTACGGCCGGAAGGAAGTCCAGCCCATCCACACAACAGCTCTGACCAGGGTGGTTTCTGCTGCTGCTCCAACCAGTCAACCATGCAGGGAAGCAGGAGGGGCAGCTGGTGTGTGAGATCCGCTGCCTCATTGGGCTGCTAGCAAGCAGCCGAAGCACCTCCAGAACCCCGGCTGCCCCTCCACCTCCTCCTGCCAATGGGGCTGCACTCTGCCCATGCCAATGCAGCTGCCATGATGCAGGACAGGCAGCAGGCTGTAGCTGCTGATGGACACTGTCGGCCCCCATGCTCTCACTGTCCTCTGTGAGAGGGCAAATGGTGTCAAGAAGCAGATCCAGAAGCGAAGCTGTACCAACCATCCTTGTGCTGGTGGGGGTGGTGGCAGTGATGGGGGAAGGCAGGATCTGGTATGTGCCCACCCTTGCTGCTGCCACCCCACATCGTCCTGTGTGTGCTCCAGGCCATGCATGTGAGATGATGTGGTGTGGCAGCAGGTAGGGGTTTTCTTGCACCACAGCTCACCTTCCCCTGCCTCTGCCTCTGCCTCCACCAGTGTGAGGATGGGTGGCACAGTTTCACTTGCAGATCTGCTGCCGGTCGGACCTGGCAATGCAGGGATCACTGCTGCCGCCTCCTGCTTCCCTGTGTGGTTCGCTGGTCAAATGGCTCAGAGCAGCAGCTGCCACGCCCCCATCAAAGCCACCATGTAGAAAGGGCCCACACCAGGTGAGGGCTCTCCGGCAATCCCGGGGTCGTCTCTCCCCATGCCAATGGGGCTGCCATTATTAATGATGTGCAGAGCTACTCTTGAGTAAGCAAGAGCTTGCACAGAAAAATGGAATTTTGAGAGTAGTGAATTGTGCACATTAACCATACAGATACACTGAAATATGTAATGCTTTTACTTGTAGCATGATGGTCATAGCAAACACTCTTTTCCAACAACCCAAGAGACGGCTCTACACATGGACATCACCAGACGGTCAACACAGAAATCAGATTGACTATATGCTCTGCAGCCAAAGATGGAGAAGCTCTATACAGTCAGTAAAAACAGGATCAGGAGCTGACTGTGGCTCAGACCATGAGCTTCTCGTTGCAAAGTTTAGGCTTAAACTGAAAAAGTAGGGAAAAGCACTAGGCCACTCAGGTATGAATTAAATCATATCCCTTTTGAAGATACAGTAGTGGTGACAAATAGATTTAAGGAATTAGATCTGATAGATAGAGTGCCTGAAGAACTATGGACAGAGGTTCACAACATTGTAGAACAGATAGCAACTAAAACCATCCCAAAGAAAAAGAAATGCAAGAAAACAAAATGGCTTTCTGAGGAAGCTTTGGAAATAACTGACAAAAGGAGGGAAGCGAAAGGCAAGGGAGAAAAAGAAAGATACGCCCAACTGAATGCAGAATTCCAGAGAATAGCTAGAAGAGATAAGAATGCCTTCTTAAATGAACAGTGCAAAGAAATAGAAGAAAACAATAGAATAGGGAGGACCAGAGATCTCTTCAAGAAAATTGGAGAGATGAAGGGAACGTTTAATGCAAAAATGGGCATGATAAAGGACCAAAACGGCAGGGACCTAAGAGAGGCAGAAGAGATTAAGGTGGCAAAATTACACAGAACTACACAAGAATGAGCTTAATGTCCCTGATGAACACGATGAGGTGGTCACTGACCTCGAGCCAGACATCCTAGAATGTGAAGTGAAGTGGGCCTTAGAAAAGCTGAGCAACAACAAAGCTAGTGGAGGTGACAGTCTTCCAGCTGAGCTATTCAAAATCTTAAAAGACGATGCAGTAAAAGTGCTACACTCAATTTGCCAGCAAATTTGGAAAACTCAACAGTGGCCACAGGATTGGAAAAGATCAGTTTACATTCCAATTCCAAAGAATGGCAGTGCCAAAGAATGTTCAAACTATCGCACCATTGCACTCATTTCACATGCTAGTAAAGTTATCCTTAAAATCCTACAAGCTAAACTCCAGCAGTATGTGGATCGAGAACTACCAGAAGTAGAGGCAGGATTTCAAAGAGGCAGAGGAACTAGAGATCAAATTGCCAACACACACTGGATCATGGAGAAAGCTAGGGAGTTCCAGAAAAAGATCTACTTCTGCTTCATTGACTATGCTAAAGCCTTTGATTGTGTGGATCACAACAAACTGTGGCAAGTTCTTAAAGAGATGGGAGTACCAGACCATCTTATTTGTCTCTTGAGAAACCTATATGCGTGTCAAGAAGCAACAGTGAGAACTGGACACGGAACCACTGATTGGTTCAAAATTGGGACAGGAATGTGGCAGGTCTGTATACTGTCTCCCTGCCTATTTAACTTATATGCAGAGCACATCATGAGAAACACAGGGCTAGATGAATCAAAAGTTGGAATTAACATTGCTGGGAGAAATATTAACAACCTATGATATGAAGATGATACCACTCTAATGGGAGAAAGGGAAGAGGAACTAAAGAGCCTCTTGTTGGGGGTGAAGAAGGAGAGTGCAAAACTTGGGTTGAAACTAAACATTAAGAAAACCAAGATCATGGCATCCGGCCCTCTCAATTCCTGGCAAATAGATGGGGAAGAAATGGAGGTAGTGACAGATTTTATTTTCCTGGGCTCCAAGATCACTGCAGATGGGGACTGTAGCCAAGAAATTAAAAGACACTTGCTATTGGGGAGGAAAGCCATGGCAAATCTAGACAGCACACTAAAAAGCAGAGACATCACCCCATCAACAAAAGTGCGTATAATCAAGGCTATGGTCTTCCCAGTTGCAATGTATGGCATTGAAAGTTGGACCATAAGAAAGGCTGAGCGCCAAAGTATTAAAGCCATTGAACTATGGTGCTGGAGAAGACTAGTGCAAGTCCATTGGAGTGCAAGGCGATCAAACCAGTCAGTCCTAGAGTAGATCAACCCTGACTGCTCTTTAGAAGGCCAGATCCTGAAGTTGAAACTCAAATACTTTGGCCACCTAATGAGAAGGAAGGACTCACTGGAGAAGAGCCTCATGGTGGGAAAGGTTGAGGGCAAGAGAAGAAAGGGACGACAGAGAATGAGGTGGCTGGATGGAGTCACTGAAGCAGTAGGTGTGAGCCTAAATGGACTCCAGAAGATGGTAGAAGACAGGAAAGCCTGGAGGAACATTGTCCATGGGGTCGCAATGGGTCGGAAATGACTTCGCAGCTAACAACAACAACAACAATCGGCATACAGTAAAATGAAATTTCATTGCATACAGCTCTCAAAAGGTCAACATCTCTGATACACACTACATAAATATGACAAAAATAAATAAATAAATATAAAACTGTGCATATACTCATATATATTATATGACAAAGAAAAACAACACAGTCTAGTTCGGTTTATGTATACATGTGAATGGCAAGAAAAACAAATCTTGGGAGTTTACCAGATGCATGGCCTAGGGAACAAAGCTATTACAGAATCAGGTAGTCCTGCTAGAATTACTTTGAAACTTCCACCCAGAGGGGAGCAACAGAAACAGACCATAAAATGGGTATGTGGGGGTCTCTAACAATGCTTTGAGCTCTAAGCACATGGCACTTATAAGCAGTGTCCTGGATACCAGAAAACGAGTTTCCGATGATCTTCTCGGCTGTCCTTACCACACTTTGCATGGACTTTCTATCTGAGGCACTGCTGCCATCAAACCAGACAGTGATACAGTTTGTAAAAATTCTTCAATTGTGCCTCTGTAAAAAGTGGCCAGGACTGAAGGAGAAAGATGTGCTCTCCTCATCCAATGCAGGAAATGCAGAAGCTAGTTTGCACAATTCACTAAGGATGACACGTGGCCATCTTCCAAGATTAGGTGAAGGAAACCACTGATATTTACAAAAGAGAATTTTATAAAGGAGATTCCCAATGAGTCGGTTTACACAGAAAGACCAGCAGCTGAGTTTATCAGGAAAATATCTTCCTTCTAAAAAGAGTAAGAGCTGGAAAGGGCCACTGAGACCTTGACTTCAAGATTTTATCCTTCCTGTGCTTTTAACAGTCCATTACAGGAGATTCAAATGACCAGCCTTCCGTAGGTCTTTGGTGGGAAGGCTGCAGAGTGCTTTGGATTTCTTCTCTAAAACATGGTTTGTGGAAGCTCTTGTGCAAATGATGCAATCTCTAAAAGGAGAAACAGTTCTCCTAGAAATGTGTGGCAAAAATTCTCATTTGCCTTTGGAATTTGTCTTTGACTGTTATACTGCTTAAGATATCTAACCATGCTTTCAAGTAGATATTAATCTTTCTCTTTTCAGATGCTGAAAGATGCACCAAATGTCCAGCAGATCTGCATCCAAACATCAACAGAGATGACTGCATACCTAAGATTTATACTTTCTTATCCTATCAAGAACCTTTGGGAATCATTACAGCTTCCCTTGTCTTGTTTCTGTCTTTAATAACAGGCTTAGTTTTGGGAAGCTTCATTAAATTCCAAGAAACTCCCATAGTCAAAGCCAACAATCGGGATCTCTCCTACATCCTCCTCATCACCCTCCTGCTAGCCTTTTTGACTTCATTCCTATTCATTGGCAAGCCAAGGAGAGCTTCTTGTCTTCTCCAACAAGTAGCATTCAGCACCATCTTCTCAGTTGCCATTTCTACAGTTTTGGCCAAAACAATCACTGTGGTATTAGCATTCCTGGCCACAAAACCAGGGAATAAAGCACAGAGATGGCTAGGGAAGAGCCTGGCCAATTCTATCATCCTTTCTTGTTCTGGGGTCCAGATTGTCCTCTGCAGCATCTGGTTGAGCACTTCTCCCCCATTCCCTGAGTCAGACATGTACTCACAATCAGCAACAATCATCCTGCAATGTAATCAAGGCTCTGTTTTTATGTTCTACCTTGCCCTTGGCTACATGGGTTTCCTGGCTCTCATCTGCTTCACGGTGGCTTTCCTTGCCAGGAATCTCCCTGGAGCCTTCAATGAAGCCAAGCTCATCACCTTCAGCATGCTGGTCTTCTGCAGCGTCTGGATATCCTTCGTTCCCACCTACCTGAGCACCAAGGGGAAATACATGTTGGCCGTGCAGATCTTCTCCATCTTGGCTTCAAGCACTGGCCTGCTATGCTGCATCTTCATCCCCAAGTGCTACATTATTTTATTAAGACCAGACCTGAATACAAAAGAATGTTTGTTGTCAAAACAAAGTAGAAATTAACTTTGGTTATGAGTTTCCCCAAAATTAATTCTCCCAAAGCTAATCATTCCAAGATATTATTTGCTACTTTAATGTTTCTAAAATGCACACAAACACACGTACACCTGTTTGTGTTTTGTTTTTTATCAGAATAGAAATAAAACACCAGTTATTAATATATATAGTTCCCCTTTTTTCCTTGTGTTTCAGTATGTAGAAAACTGTGCTAAGAGTCTCTCTCCCTCTCCCTCTCCCCTCTCCAAAGGTGCACAGTTGAACATCTCAGCCTCTGCTTGTTTACCTGCAGTGAGTTGATTTTGGGGAGTTGGGCTGCGATGAGTTATCCTGGACCCATATACTCTCCCAGCTTGACCAGGTGGGATGTGTTGATGTAATTGCGATGAGAGTGTTCCTCAGGTATCTTTGTGCCATACCATGAAGGGCTTTAAAGCAATACCTTCAATTAGACCCAGAAGAAAAAACTGGCACCCAACACAGCTCTGTAGCAGAGAAATTACATGCATCACCCTAGGAGCACCCAGAACTGCATGTAGAGTTGCATTCTGCACCAGTTGTAGCTTCTGGGTATTCTTCAAGGGTAGTTCCATGTAACGCATATTACAATGGTACAACTGGGAAATGAGTGACTGAGGATAGCTAAGAAAGGGCATAACTGAAATTGAGCAAAGTGTCGCTTAGCTCTCCTACACTCTGTTTTACCAGGGTACAGCTAAACACTGTTGTCCCTCATCCATGCTTCATATCTGGGCCTGAAACCACACTGGAAGGGCCCCACATAATCCATCTCATCCGGGACCACCGTCTGCAACATATTCCTTTTTAAGAAAGGTGGGAGCCTGATGAAAATTGTCCAGAATGATGGGGTCCAGAGCCAGCCTCTTGAGAAGAGGGTGCACTGGTGTGTTTTTTAAAGTTGGCAAGTACAACCCCCTTTTTCACTGATGAATTAACCATCACTAGAACCCATCCACATGTCAGCTGCCTTCACTAAGCAGCACAATCATAGATCTAATTCACAGGTAGCTATGTTAATAGTCCTAAGTGCTCTGTACACTACTTCAGGGCCAAAAGGATCAAAGTCTTCCCAGATAACTTGATAAGTCCATTTCCTGGACATCTTAAAAGGACCTGCTCCATGCTGGGTCTCCAGGACACAAGTGATTTTCTCTGTTAGGTGCATTGAAAAATCCACAGCATAGCCTTGAAGAGACATCTCAGTGTCTTCTTTTCCAAAAAGGGCTGCATGCTGACACTCTACGAAAGCAATAAAAGCAAGAAATATTGACATTCTGTTGTTCTTATCGCCATGACATAGGGCTTCATAGTGGCTCTGACTGGTGGCCATCCGTCCAATGATGCTCTAGACAATTCTTCATCCTTTTCAGCTCCCTGAACTACTTTGTGAACCAAAGGGAGTGACAGGAGTAACAGGACCAGGTTTGATCCTGTCCAAGGCTCACACTGCCACAGCAGGAGCATGCAGCAGTACCTGAGGAAAACTCCACATCTCCCTTTGGAACTCTGCTGGGTCCATCAGACACTGGGGCAGATCAATTTAATCATTCCTGCCTTGCTGCAAAAGAAGGACACATAGGAGAATTACACAAACTTATAGTCACCAGGGTGTGATCAAATCATGACAAAGGGGACAAAGAAAATTCCCTTTCAAATCACATTCCCACCGCCACCTTGCCTCTAAACAGAGATTAATTGTTGTTCTCTAAATGGGATCCACAGCTGCCTACAAGCCTAGCAGCAAATTCCCTTAGAAAAAAAGCCTAACCAAATCCATATTAACATAGCATTCTTCATAGTCATGCAAAAAGGCCAAATCCTGCTTGATCCTTTGTTGATCCTGGATTCTCTAAAAGTGTTTTATTAGTTAGGATTAGGGTGCCAAATTCTTTATTTTCCATCTATGGGCCCTCTTGAAACTTGGGACCACATCTCTGAGTTCTCCCTTTGGGCACCAGCCTATAGACATGTTGAAGGATTAGGTAGTTTTCTTCCAATTACAGTATCTAAATAATAGTTATTTATTTTTCGATTGTATTAGTTACCTAGAGAACCTTCTGTAACCTTTCACACATCTGTGAATTCTCCCTTTGGGCACCAGCCTGTGTACACGTTAAGGGACTCAGAGAGTTGATGGTTATCTTCTTTTCAATTATCCAAACCATACTGATTTATTTCCTGACTTTATATTGGTTTCCTAGCGAGCTTTCTGGAACCTTTCTGAAGATGTAATAGAAGCATGTCAGAAAATGCTTTGAAGTCAATATCAGACTTGAAAGCACAGTTGAGGGGAATCTCTATCAGAAACTCTAGGTGCATTGATGATTCTAGAGTCTCAAAGAGGATTTGGAGTTGGTTTCAGGATAAGGAGGGATTGTGTTTCTATCCCTTGGCTGGCGTCTGTCCTTTGAAAAATTTGCTTCCTACCCATCTCTTCCTCTGATTCTTCATTAAAATGAAGGTGCCACGGAGAAGGTTCAATTAGCACACAAATCATGTTGCTGATGCTGCTACGTGTGCTGCTTGTGTGGCTGCCAGAAGCTTGTGGGATGTGCAAAGCAAAATGTCTTCTGACTGTGGAGCAGAGTGAAGTGGACCCAGAGCATCATTATAAGTCAGGAGATTATTTCATTAGTGAAATAGTCTCTGCAAGGTTTGGTTGGTTTCAATTATTAACCTTTGACAGAAGTCCTTCAGCAAAATTCTCCATGTACGTCAATCCTCCAGCACTTTATTAGAGTCACTACATTTACAATGAATGTTTACTGTTTCAGAACTCTGAATATATAATATGCTCTCCTCTTGATCTGCTCCTTTTGCCAATTTACTATCTGATTTGGATTTGCCATCTCTTGTACCCTGTAGGTAACAAAGATTATTTCAAACTCTAGAGTATAAAAATCAAATCAAATATTTTCCCCAACCACTTTCCTTCCCATCCTATGAGCAGAGCTAGAGGTGAACAAAGAAGAACAAAATGACCTCTCCCTTCCATCTCATCCCTGAACTGAGCTGTTTGAAGACAAAAACAGAAAATTGAATTGGTATAAATGTAATCAACTGAGATATTTTCTTGGAAGCACATAATGTTTCAAAAATTTTTTATTGTTGTTATTGTTTTTCTAGGGTAGTACTTTGGAATGTTACAAAGTATTTGGAAGAATAGTTGTGACTAAAAGGATTAAAAATATTAATGTGAAAAAATAAACATAATTTTTATTGATATGTTCGTACCTACAGAAAATCATCCAAACTTTTTTGGAAATTTTTGCCTTTCCTTTTTGCTATCGAGAACATCAACCAGAAGGGCCACCTCTTACCCAACATCACCTTGGGTTATAATACCTATGAAAACTTTTTCAAGGTAGAAATGACTACAGATCCTTTGCTGGACCTGCTTTCAGATGGGGAGGCCAATGTGCCGAACTATAGATGTGGAAGGCAAAGAAACACAGTGGCTGTTCTGGAAGAGGCTGAAGCTGGCATCTCCACCCAGATTTCAACCATGTTGGGCACCTACAAAATCCCTCAGGTGTGTCTTTCTCGGGGAAACAGTTCTGAGTAATGCAAGGTTGAATCAGAGGTCCTCTGCTACAGATGAAATGCAGAGCTTTTTTGTGGAATTTTCTTATGGAAATGAAGCTTTTTTGGATGAGAGGATAGATGGGGAAATCTTCAAATTTGCAGGAAACAACAAACTGGCAGGAATAGCCAACACTCCAGAAGTTAGGTTTAAGATACAGAAGGATCTTGACAAACTTGAACATTGGGTGCTATGTAAAAAAATGAAATTCAATGATGAAAAAGTAAGATTCCATATTTAAGCAAAAAAAAAAAAAACAACCCAACTGCACAGGTACACTGTAGTTAGTACCTGGCTCAATAGTAGTAAATGTGAGAGGAATCTTGGTGTTCTAGTGGACAATTACTTAAATATGAGCCAGCAGTGTGCTCCACTTGCCAAAAAAGCCAACACAGTTCTAGGCTGCATTAAGAGAGACATAGAATCAACATCACATGAAGTGTTAATACCAATTTATAATGCCTTGGTAAGACCACACTTGGAATACTACATCCAGTTTAGGCCGCCATGATATAAAAAAGATGTAGAGAGTGCAGAGAAGAGCAACAAGGATGATCAGGGGGCTGGAAGTTAAAACCTATAAAGGATGATTGATGTTATTGGATATGTCTAGTTTAATGAAAAGAAGGTCTAAAGGTGACATGATAGCAGTGTTCCAATATCTCAGGAGTTGCCAGAAAGTCAAGCTATTCCATCACTGGGCAATCAATTTTCTCAAATGGTATAGGGTTTCCTGCCTGAGCAGGCGGTTGGACTAGAAGATCTCCAAGGTCCCTTCCAATTGTGTTATTGTATCCTGCTCTAAATTACAGGACTTGTATTTTGCTTATTACATTTAAAATACCATCTTCCATTTCTTTCAGATCAATTATGGTTTTGCTTCAAAGATTCTGAGGGACAAAACTCATTTTCCGTTCTTCTATGTGATGCTCCCTGCTGAAGGCATCCAATACCCAGGGATGGTCCAGCTTCTCCTCTATTTCAGGTGGAACTTGGTTGCTCTCGTTGCTCCAGAAACTGACCAGGGAGAGCTGTTCATGAGGACAATGTCTTCTTTGATGTTAAGAAATGGCATTTGTGCAATTACATATCAAAGCTTTGCAATAAATGTTGTTAAAGGGATTTTCAATGCAAAAAATGATTACAAATTGACAAAAGTCAATGTCTTTGTTTATGGTTCAGAGACTGCTTCATTCTCCTTAGGAATAAAAATAATACATGGGGAACTTAAAAGCCTTCATGACTTTACAGATAAAGTGTGGATCACCACAGCTCAATGGGATCTCAGTCTTGATTTCAAGTATATTACGAAGTATATGAAACACGTTAGTGGCATTTTTTCCTTTCTGATAAAGAAAAAGAAATGGGTAAACTATAATGCTTTAATTACCTTGACTGAAATCATGTTCAAGTTTTTAAATGAAAACTTTAGATGTTCATCCACTAAGGATGCCTTTTCCGTGAAAGTCTGGAGACGGTGCAGACAGACAGAAGAACTGGAGGGTCTGAGGAAAGAGCTGATCGATCAAATCCTTCCTCTGGACAGCTATTTTATTTATGACACCACCTTGGCTTTGGGAAGGGCTTTAAATACAGCTTATATCTCCACATCTAAGAGATCAGTGAGGAACAGGGGCATCAAGGAGGAATCTCCAAGGCTGAAGGCTTGGCAGGTATTTCTTTTACACAAGGCATCTTTCACTGAAATTAATTTTCTAAGTGGATTCCTTGGTTAGTTATTCTGAGAAAATCAATTACCGTGAAACTCTAATCCAACATAATTTCAATATTCCATTTCCTTCACTGTCATTTCTTCTGATCTTTTTATTTTTTTAGTTTTTGCAATATTTTTTTATTTTTTTAATATATTTTATTGCTTTTTAAAAATAACAATCTTTAGTGCTCTGTAAACTAAATTTTACGTACTTTTAAAGCGGATACATGGATATTTTGTTTGTTCAGCCATTCTTTTTTATTTTTTCTCGAAGTGATGAGGTTGTAGAAACAAGGAGCCAATTTGAGGTTACATGTTAAACTAATTGAGCCAATCAGATAAATCTTGCAAATCTCAGAAAGGAATGACTTGTAGCAAGAAGTTAAATGTTGTAAACCAATATGTTTGGAACAGCAGTGATACTTCCCATGCTAAATCACTGGTCTTCACCACTGAAGATCCTCCAGAACAACACACGAAGATAGGAAATGAGAAGCTACCTACCTCAATAAGGCAACTAATGAAACAAGAAAGAGGAAAAAAGACAGAGTGATAAGCTAGCAGCAGTTATTATTCCTCTCTTATTCGTAAACTTCTAACCAAGTTGGAAACTCAAAATAGAATTGGATTTTTGAACAGAGAGAAACGTCTGTATCCTTCCTTGCATAGACCAAGGAGTTTTTTCAAAGGACTTTTGATGTCTTTTCAAACCTCATCTCTTCCTGTCCTTTCCAGCTTCACCCCTTCCTTCAAAGCTCACAGTTTCACAATAATTCTATTGAAGGAATATATTTGGATCAGAAAGGAGATCTGACAATTGACCTGGACCTTGTGAACTGGATCATTTTCCCCAACCGATCTGTCAAGAGAGTGAAATCTGGGAGTTTAGAAAAAGAGGCATTCCAAGGTTTTAAATTTTCCATTGACCAGAAGAATATCGCACAGGTAGAAATGCTGCACAAGATGGTCTAATATTTACTTTATTCCACTGAGGGTGGCAAAAGCAGAATTCCACCTATGCAGGAGGGGGCAGGATTTGCATTTAATGCCTTTGAGTTTTCATATCAGTTGTTCAGGTTCTCAAAAGTGCAGATTACTTATCAGCTATTCAGGTGGCCTCAAAAAATATTCTCTTCAATTTTCACCCAAAGAATTTATGGAGTCTCTGGAAAAGGAGAAAGATTGAACCAATCATGCAGATAACAATGTATACATAGTCAAAGCAAAGAATCCATCCATCATGTTCCTGATCAATTTAAAGTATAAATGAAAATCTAAACTTGTACCATTTCTTTAACATTAATAGGAAGAAAAAAACAGAAAATAAATATACAGTTCAGACTGGAGATCACCAACCCTTTCTTCCTTTGCCATTTTTCTGAAAATAAGCTCATTTTCTGGGTCTTTCTCCTTTTTCTCCTCAGTCCCTGCCTTCTTCCAGGTGTGTGGAAAGTTGCCGTCCTGGATTCATGAAGGTGGCTAGGGAAGGGGACTTCATCTGCTGCTACGATTGTCATCCCTGTGCAGAAGGAACCATCTCCACCATGGAAGGTAGGTGACACCAGAGAAAAAGGACAATTTTTAGGGAAGTCATAGAAAAACAGAATAACAGAGGTGGAAGGGACTTTACTCTAGTCCAATCCCCTGCTCAAGCAGGAAATTCTATACCATTTCAAACAAATGGTTGTCTAATCACATCATAAAAACCTCCATTGTTGGGGCACCCATGACTTCTGGAGGTAAATGGTTCCACTTATTAAGTGTTCTAACTGACAGGAAAGTTCTCATTAGTTTTAGGTTGCTTCTCTTCATTAGTTTCAATCCATTTCTTCTTGCACAGATTTCAGATGCTTTAGATAATAGGTTGTTCTTTGTGGCAGCCCCTCAGATATTGGAATGCAACTGTCACTCCTTTTTTCATTAATTTAGACATATCCAATTCCTGCAACCCTCTTCATAGATTACTGCCTTGTCGTGGCGAAGGGGCTTGCATAATTCAATGAAGTTTTGAGCTATGCCGTGGAGGGCCACCCAAGACGGACAGGTCATAGCAGAGAGTTCTGACAAAATGTGATCCACTGGAGAAGGAAATGGCAACCCACTCCAGTATCTTTGCCATGAAAACTCTATGGACAGTACCAAAAGGCAAAATGATATGATGCTGGAAGATGAGCCCCTCAGGTCGGAAGGCGTCCAATATGCTACTGGGGAAGAGCAGAGGGCTAGTACTAGTAGCGCCAGAAAGAATGAAGCGACTGGGCCAAAGCCAAAAGGACGCTCAGCTGTGGATGTGTCTGGTGGTGAAAGGAAAGTCCGATGCTGTAAAGATTTTTTCTCCATAGGAACCTGGAATGTAAGATCCATGAATCAAGGCAAGCTGGACGTGGTCAAACAAGAGATGACAAGACTGAACATTGACATCTTAGGTATCAGCGAACTAAAATGGACAGGAATGGGTGAATTTAATTCAGATGACCATCAGGTATACTACTGCGGGCAAGAATCCCTCAGAAGAAATGGAGTAGCCTTCATAGTCAATAAAAGAGTAGGAAAAGCAATACTTGGATACAATCCTCAAAATGACAGAATGATCTCAGTTCGAATCCAAGGCAAACCACTCAATATCACAGTAGTCCAAGTCTATGCCCCAACCACCAGTGCTGAAGAGGATGAAATTGACCAGTTCTATGAAGCCCTACAGCACCTTATAGAACTAACACCAAAAAATGATGTTCTTATCATCATGGGGGATTGGAATGCTAAAGTAGGAAGCCAAAGGATAACTGGAATAACAGGCAAGTTTGGCTTTGGAGTGCAAAATGAAGCAGGGCACAGGCTGATAGAATTCTGTCAAGAGAATACGATGGTCATAGCAAACACTCTTTTCCAACAACCCAAGAGACGGCTCTACACATGGACATCACCAGATGGTCAACACAGAAATCAGATTGACTATATGCTCTGCAGCCAAAGATGGAGAAGCTCTATACAGTCAGTAAAAAGAAGACCAGGAGCTGACTGTGGCTCAGACCATGAGCTTCTCCTTGCAAAGTTTAGGCTTAAACTGAAGAAAGTAGGGAAAAGCACTAGGCCACTCAGGTATGAATTAAATCATATCCCTGTTGAATATACAGTAGAGGTGACAAATAGATTTAAGGAATTAGATCTGATAGACAGAGTGCCTGAAGAACTATGGACAGAGGTTCGCGACATTGTACAACAGGTAGCAACCAAAACCATCCCAAAGAAAAAGAAATGCAAGAAAGCAAAATGGCTGTCTGAGGAAGCTTTGCAAATAGCTGAGGAAAGGAGGGAAGCGAAAGGCAAGGGAGAAGAAGAAAGATATGCCCAATTGAATGCAGAATTCCAGAGAATAGCTAGAAGAGATAAGAATGCCTTCTTAAATGAACAGTGCAAAGAAATAGATGAAAACAATAGAATAGGGAGGACCAGAGATCTTTTCAAGAAAATTGGAGAAATGAAGGGAACGTTTAATGCAAAAATGGGCATGATAAAGGACCAAAATGGCAGGGACCTAACAGAAGCAGAAGAGATTAAGAAGAGGTGGCAAAATTACACAGAAGAACTATACAAGAATGAGCTTAACATCCCTGATAATCACAATGATGTGGTCACTGACCTCGAGCCAGACATCCTAGAATGTGAGGTGAAGTGGGCCTTAGAAAAGCTGAGCAACAACAAAGCTAGTGGAGGTGACAGTATTCCAGCTGAGTTATTCAAAATCTTAAAAGACAGTGCAGTAAAAGTGCTACACTCAATTTGCCAGCAAATTTGGAAAACTCAGCAGTGGCCACAGGATTGGAAAAGATCAGTTTACATTCCAATTCCAAAGAAAGGCAGTGCCAAAGAATGTTCAAACTATCGCACCATTGCACCCATTTCTCATGCTAGTAAAGTCATGCTTAAAATCCTACAAGCTAGACTTCAGCAGTATGTGGATCGAGAACTACCAGAAGTACAGGCAGGATTTCGAAGAGGCAGAGGAACTAGAGATCAAATTGCCAACATACGCTGGATCATGGAGAAAGCTAGGGAGTTCCAGAAAAACATCTACTTCTGCTTCATTGACTATGCTAAAGCCTTTGATTGTGTGGATCATAACAAACTGTGGCAAGTTCTTAAAGAGATGGGAGTACCAGACCATCTTATTTGTCTCTTGAGAAACCTATATGGGTGTCAAGAAGCAACAGTGAGAACTGGACACGGAACCACTGATTGGTTCAAAATTGGGAAAGGAGTCCGGCAAGGCTGTATACTGTCGCCCTGCCTATTTAACTTATATGCAGAGCACATCATGAGAAAGGCAGGGCTAGATGAATCAAAAGTTGGAATTCAGATTGCCGGAAGAAATATCAACAACCTAAGATACGCAGATGATACCACTCTAATAGCAGAAAGTGAAGAAGAACTAAAGAGCCTCTTGTTGCAGGTGAAGAAGGAGAGTGCAAAACTTGGGTTGAAACTTAACATTAAGAAAACCAAGATCATGGCATCTGGCCCTCTCAATTCCTGGCAAATAGATGGGGAAGAAATGGAGGTAGTGACAGATTTTATTTTCCTGGGCTCCAAGATCACCGCAGATGGGGACTGTAGCCAAGAAATTAAAAGACGCTTGCTCCTGGGGAGGAAAGCCATGGCAAATCTAGACAGCACACTAAAAAGCAGAGACATCACCCTGTCAACAAAAGTGCGTATAGTCAAGGCTATGGTCTTCCCAGTTGCAATGTATGGCAGTGAAAGCTGGACCATAAGAAAGGCTGAGCGCCAAAGAATTGAGGCCTTTGAACTGTGGTGCTGGAGAAGACTCCTGCGAGTCCCTTGGACTGCAAGGCGATCAAACCGGTCAGTCCTAGAGGAGATCAATCCTGACTGCTCTTTAGAAGGCCAGATCCTGAAGCTAAAACTCAAATACTTTGGCCACCTAATGAGAAGGAAGGACTCACTGGAGAAGAGCCTAATGCTGGGAAAGATCGAGGGCAATAGAAGAAGGGGACGACAGAGAATGAGGTGGCTGGATGGAGTCACTGAAGCAGTAGGCGTGAGTTTAAATGGACTCCAGAAGATGGTAGAGGACAGGAAGGCCTGGAGGAATGTTGTCCATAGGGTTGCGATGGGTCGGACACGACTTCGCAGCTAACAACAACAATAACAATTCCTGCAACTGTTCTTTATATAGGGCTGTGTTGCCTTTTTGGTAGCTTCAGCACACTGCTGGCTCATATATAAGTGATTGTCCTTCAGAATTCCAAGATCCCTCTCACAGTTACTGCTATTGAGCCAGGTACCATCTGCTATACCTGTGCATTTCATTTTTCTTGCCTAAATATAGAACCTTGCTTTTTTCACCATTTAATTTCACTTTGTTAGATTGGCCCAGTGTTCAAGTCTGTTAAGATCTTTCTATAATTTGAGGCTAACTTCTGGAGTATTAGCTACTCCTGACAGCTTGGTGTCATCTGCAAATTTAATGAGTTTCCCTTCTATCCCCTCATTGAAATCATTGTTAAAGACATTGAACAGTACTGGGCCTAAGACAGAGCCTTAGGGAACCCAACTAAATACTTTCCTCCATGTAGATGCAGTTCCCTTGAGGAGTACATGGTGAGTGGGGTTGGTCACCCAATTATGAATCCATCTGAAGATACTGCCAAACCCAAATTATCAAGTAGTAGGTTGTGGTCTACTTTCCATATGCCTTACTGAACTCCAAGCAAATTATATCAACAGCACTCTGTTGGTCTGATAATGTTGTCAAATAATGCAATAAAATTTGTCTGGTATATGATAGTTTTGACAAAGCCATATTGGCTTCTGATTATGACTTTTTTTGCCTCTTAGTGTTCACAGATTCATTGTTGATCTTTTCCAGAATTTTCCCAGGTGTTGATAACAGGCTGATAGGTCTATTATTCTGTTATTTTTCTGTCTGTAGTTTCCTGGATCCATTTTTTCCCCTTTTTTGAAGATAGGAACTACATCAGCACTTTTCCAGTCATCCAGTGCTGTGGGATCTTTGAAAGATACGGTTCAGTAATTTTGAGATCATGTCTGCCAATTTCTTCTGAACCTTGGGGTCTAATTCCTCTGATGCTGATTACTTGAATTCATCTACAGTGAAAAGGGAGGGACGCGGTGGCTCAGTGGGTCAGGACACTGAGCTTGTCGATCAGAAGGTCGGCAGTTTGGCGGGTCGAATCCTGAGTGCCGCATAACAGAGTGAGCGCCTGTTACTCGTCCCAGCTTCTACCAACCTAGCAGTTCAAAAGCACGTAAAAATGCAAGTAGAAAAATAGGAACCACTACGGTGGGAAGGTAACAGCGTTCCGTGCGCCTTTGGCATCTAGTCATGCTGGCCACATGACCACGGAGACATCCTCGGACAAGCGCTGGCTCTTCGGCTTTGAAACAGAGATGAGCACCGGCCCCTAGAGTTGGAAATGACTAGCACGCATGTGTGGGGGAACCTTTACCTTACAGTGAAAAGGTGTTCTTTTCTTCCTTATTTTGACTTGCATTCCTAATCCAAATTTTATAGTACTTTTTAATAGGTTGGACTATTTTTTCCTGTTGTGCAAAGACAAATGCCAAAAATGAGTTAAGGTGTTCTCCTTTCTCCTTGCTGCTTTGTCACCTTCTTGCCATTTTCTCCCATTAATGGACCAATTGTTTCCTTGACTTTTTCTTATGTGTTACATGTTGAAAGTAACTTTTTTTTCTTTTGTCACATGCCTTTGTATATTTTCAGCTTTAGCTTTCCTTACTTTATCTTTGCAGGTTCAGGCTATTTGCTGATATTCTGCTTTAGTTATGTGCCCCTTTTTCTATTTTTTATAGTTGTCCTTTTTGTTTTTCAGTTTATCAGAGAGTTCTTTGTGCAGTTATTTTTCTTCTTCACCGGAATTGTGTTAGACTGAGGTTTGGTAATCTCACTTGTCAAAATTTCCCAAACTTCTTGGGTTGTTTCCCCTTTGGGGATTTTCATCCATGGAATCCTTCCTAATCTCTCTTTATGCTTATTGAATCAGTTCACTTAAAGTCCAAGACTCTAGACTTTGTTCTATTGCTTGTGCTTGCATAATGTTGAATTCCAATATTTCATGGTCACTTCGCCCCTAAGATTCTGGTAATTTCAAAACCTTCTATCATATCTTTATCAAATCTCATATTAGTGAAAATTAAGTTCAATATTGCTTAAAGTCAGGAATCTATTTGATCTTCCCACTAGGTGCAATGTTTCTCTCCAAATTGATGTCAGGGTAATTAATGATGTCATTGCTATTGTGGTGTGTTTCTTACATACCTTCATTCACTATTTAATTACTAGTTAATTAGACACTGACATTTTACAGGAAAGGATGAGTGGGAGGGGAAAGAATCAGGGAACCTACCAAGTAGGCTAACTACTGTCCAGACATAGGACCTGGCCATCTTGTAGGTCCAAGTGAAGGAAGGTATTGATATTTGAAAAAGAGGATTTAATAAAGGAGATTCTCAAACAGTCAGTTTACACAGAAAGACCAGCAGCTGAGTTTATCACACAAATATCTTCCTTCTTTTTTTTTATTAAATTTATTATTTAAAAACATTGGACACAGTACCAGCGGGCTGACAAACCTTTTTGTCTACAATGTTCAAATATATATATATATACATGTATATATGTACATCAAAGAAACGCTTAAATACACTTAAGTTACAAATCAGTGAAATAACAGAATATTTAAGACAATGAGCTAGTCTGAAAAACCTATTAAAGACCTTTCTTTTTATCCCTCCAAAGATACAATTTGTTCCAAATTCTATAATAGTCTGATTGATCTTTATTCTTTAGTTCCAAAGTTAGTTTGTCCATTTCTGCGCAATCCCAAATTTTCCTAATAACCTCTTTTTCTCCTGGGATCTCATTCTTTTTCCATTTTTGCGCAAATGACATTCTAGCTGCTGTGATAATATGGATCATCAAATATAGCACATCTTTAGGATATTTCTCTTTCGTAATTCCCAACAAGAAAAGTTCTGGACTAAACTCAATATCTTGTTTCAATATTTCTTTCAGCCAAATCCAAATCATTCTCCAAAATTTTTGTGTTTTACTGCAAGACCACCACGTATGGAAGTATGTGCCTATCTCTTCAGAGCACTTCCAACATTTGGGAGATGCTGTTGTATACATTTTTGCTAGACGGGCTGGGGGAAGATGCCATCGGTAAAACATTTTAAATAAATTTTCTTTATACGATGAGGCCAGTGTTATCCTTTTATTTCTGTCCCAAATTGTTTGCCAAGTACCTAAGTCAATATTATGTCCTAAATTGTTAGCCCAGATCAACATAGGATCTTTCACTTGCTCTTCAAACAGCTTATATCCCAAAAGCAATTTATATAAATTCCTTATTTGTTTAGAGTCTGGTCCCAATAATATTTTGTCCAAAGCTGTTTCAGAGGTATATATCCCCCATTCATTTTTATCCTTCCTAAATCTCGATTGGATTTGTAAGTAGGCCCACCAATCGAGTTTTATACCTTGTAATTCTAGTTCATTCCTAAGTTTCAATTCCCCCTCCTCATTCAGAATATCCTTGTATGAAATTATGTTACCCAAATCAAATAGATTTGGGTAAACAATCGCTTCAAGGGTGGATAGCCAGACCGGTACTTTAGTGTAATTGTGAGATCTAATTTTTTTCCAAGTATTAAGTAACGCTTGCCTGATCCGATGTTTTTGAAAATGTGAGAAAAGACCTTGTTTCTCCGTCCATAGGAAAGCATGCCAGCCATATTGCAAATCGTGACCCTCTAAAGTTAATAGTCTTCTATTTCTCAAGATTACCCATTCTCTAATCCAACTCAGAGCCGCGGCATGGTAATATAATTCCCAGTCTGGCAATCCAAAACCCCCATTTTCCTTCGTGTCCTGTAAATATTTCAATTTAATTCTTGGTTTTTTCCCCTGCCAAACAAAATTTAATGATAATTTATTCAAATTTCGAAAAAATTTAGAATCGAGTTGTATTGGGATATTCTGAAACAGAAACAGGATTTTAGGCAGAATATTCATCTTAATGACAGCGATTCTTCCCAATAATGAGAGTTTTAGCTTTCCCCATCTTTCCAGATCACCTTTTATTTGATTCACTACATTATCATAATTATCTTTTTTGAGTGAGGTGCATCTAGCCGTAATGTTAATCCCTAGATATTTTATTTTCTTGACTATTTCTATATCCATGATTCCAGCCAGATTTTCTTTTTGTTTATTGGTCATATTTTTAACAATCATCTTGGTCTTATTTCTATTTATTCGCAGTCCGGCAACCTCACCATATTTAGATAGTTCTTCCAATAGATTTGGTCCCGTCTGACATGGATCCTCCATAATAAAAACCAGATCGTCCGCGAAAGCTTGAAGTTTAAAGGTTTCCTTTTTAATGGTTAATCCTTTTATCTTTGG
This sequence comes from Vipera berus, assembly GCF_964194415.1. NCBI lineage: Eukaryota > Metazoa > Chordata > Lepidosauria > Squamata > Viperidae > Vipera > Vipera berus. The sequence continues at coordinate 285,176,964 of NC_138203.1, read as the reverse complement.
GTCGTTTCTTATAATTCTCGTTAATACTTCAAGAGTCAATATAAACAGCAATGGTGATAAGGGGCAGCCTTGCCGTGTTCCCTTTTGAATTTGAAACTTCCTAGATGCTTCCCCATTAATAATTATTTTTGCTTCCTGGTTGTCATAAATTGCCCTAATTATATTTATAAATTTTTCACCCATATTCATAAAGCTAAGCTGTTGGTGTAAAAAAGACCATTTACCATTATCAAATGCCTTTTGGGCGTCTAAAAAAAGTAATGCCATCTGTTGTCCACTATGTAATTCATAGTACTCCAACGTATCTAATATTATTCTAATGTTGTGCTTAGTGTGTCTCTTGGCGAGAAAACCATTCTGGTCTGCGTGTATGAAATCATTCAGAAATCATTTCAATCGTTCCGCTATAATTGATGTAAATATCTTATAGTCCGAATTAAGAAGTGATATGGGTCTATAATTTTGGATTAATGTATGGTCCGTATTATCTTTCGGGATAAGGGTTATGTTTGCCTCCGACCAAGATTTAGGCGTTCTTGCGCCTTCTAATACTGCGTTGAATACCTCCACTAGGGGTTGTGCTAAGATGTTTTGTAATTCTTTATAGATTTCTGATGGAAGACCGTCAGGGCCCGATGCTTTATTGTTCTTTTGTGCATTAATAGCTTTTATCACCTCAGATAGCTGAATTTCCTCGTTTAGCATATTTCTGGTATCTTCTGTGACCTTGGGTAGTTTGGCTTTTTGAAAATATTCCTCCATTTTCTCCACACTTGCCTGGCTCTCTTCTTTGTATAAACGCTCATAAAATTCCTGGGCTATGATTCTTTTTTTTTCCTCCTGGTGGAATATTCTCCCTTCCTCATCTCGTAGTTCACGAATCCAGTTTTTCCCCTTTTGTTTTCCCAATTTATATGCGAGCCAACGGCCCGGTTTATTTGCATTTTCAAAAAAAATTTATTTCGTGTTTCTCAGTTGTTGTGCTAATTTCTCTTTGTCTAAAATATTAAGCTTGTGTTTAATCAAATCCATAGATTGCTTGATATTCTCTTTTTGTGGATCTTGTTGGAGTATAACTTCTAAACTCTTATATTCCCCTTCTAATCTTTCCCGTTGTTGTCTTTTCCCCTTGTTTTTGTATACCATGTATGCCCTCGCTACCCCTCTCATCATTGCCTTGGCTGTATCCCAATTGTTTTGTACTGAGGTGTCTATAGCTTTATTTTCCTTAAAGAAAAAACTTAGTTCTCTCTCCATCTTAGATTTGAATTCGTCTTCTTTTAAAATTGCTCTTTGTAGCGTCCATCTGGGTATTTTTTTGGAACCTTTCCAGTTAAGTTTAATAGGATTGTGATCTGCCCAAGTACCTGTCGCTATATGCACCTCGTCTATTTCAGAACTAATTTCTTTCGTCATCCATACCATGTCTATTCTAGACCATGAGTTATGTCGATTGGAGTAATATGTATATTGTCTAGCCTTATGATTTCTTTCCCTCCAGACATCTTGGATATTTAGGTCATTAGCCAAGTTGAGAAAAGATCTCGGTAGAGTTCTTCTCTTCTTTTTCCTAAGCGTCTTATCCATATAATCCAAATTTATATCTAGGATAGCATTAAAGTCTCCTATTAAACAGATCTCCTCATAATCAATGCTACATATCTTATTGTGAAGTGTTTTAAAAAATTGTTCTTGGTTATGATTTGGGGCATATATCTCTACCATCGTGACCTTCCTGTGATTTATTACAACCTCGACTATCAGTATTCTACCCTCTTTATCATTATAGATTTGTTTTGCTATCAATTTTGGGTTTACATATAATGCCACTCCTCTCTTTTTCTTGTGTCGGTCTAAGGAAACGAATAGGTTCCCTATTTTTGGTTGTACTAACAAATATTTTTGTTGTTCCTTTATATGGACTTCTTGTATTGCCACGATATCCAATTGATGGTGAATAAGCCTATTAAAAAATTTCCGCCTTTTCACTGGCGAATTCAGTCCATTAATATTCACAGACATAATACTACACTCACCTCCCTTCTTAAAAGAGTAAGAGCTGGAAAGGGTCACTGAGGCCTTAACTCCAAGATTCTACCCTTCCTGTGCTTTTAACAGTCCATTACAAGATATTCAAATGACCATTCTTCAATAGGTTTTTGGTGGAAAGGCTGTAGAATACTTTGGATTTCTCCTCTAAAAGGTGGTTCATGGAAGCTCTGGTGCAAATGATGCAATCTCTAAAAGGAGAAATAGTTCTCCTGGAAATGTGTGGCAAAAATTCTCATTTGCCTTTGGAATTTGCCTTTGACTGTTATACTGCTTAAGATATCTAATCATGCTTTAAAGTAGATATTAATCTTTCTCTTTTCAGATGCTGAAAGATGCACCAAATGTCCAGCAGATCAGCATCCAAACATCAACGGAGATGACTGTATACCTAAGATTTATACTTTCTTATCCTATCAAGAAACTTTGGGGATCATTCTAGCTTTCCTTGCCTTGTTTCTGTCTTTAATAACAGGCTTAGTCTTGGGAAGCTTCATTAAATTCCAAGAAACTCCCATAGTCAAAGCCAACAATCGGGATCTCTCCTACATCCTCCTCATCACCCTCCTGCTAGCCTTTTTGACTTCATTCCTATTCATTGGCAAGCCAAGGAGAGCTTCTTGTCTTCTCCAACAAGTAGCATTCAGCACCATCTTCTCAGTTGCCATTTCTACAGTTTTGGCCAAAACAATCACTGTGGTATTAGCATTCCTGGCCACAAAACCAGGGAATAAAGCACAGAGATGGCTAGGGAAGAGCCTGGCCAATTCTATCATCCTTTCTTGTTCTGGGGTCCAAGTTGTCCTCTGCAGCATCTGGTTGAGCACTTCTCCCCCATTCCCTGAGTCAGACATGTACTCACAATCAGCAACAATTATCCTGCAATGTAATCAAGGCTCTGTTTTTATGTTCTACCTTGCCCTTGGCTACATGGGTTTCCTGGCTCTCATCTGCTTCACGGTGGCTTTCCTTGCCAGGAATCTCCCTGGAGCCTTCAATGAAGCCAAGCTCATCACCTTCAGCATGCTGGTCTTCTGCAGTGTCTGGATATCCTTCGTTCCCACCTACCTGAGCACCAAGGGGAAATACATGTTGGCCGTGCAGATCTTCTCCATCTTGGCTTCAAGCACTGGCCTGCTATGCTGCATCTTCATCCCCAAGTGCTACATTATTTTATTAAGACCAGACCTGAATACAAAAGAATGTTTGTTGTCAAAACAAAGTAGAAATTAACTTTGGTTATGAGTTTCCCCAAAATTAATTCTCCCAAAGCTAATCATTGTTACTTTAAGTCAACCTACTCAATCAGTTTTAGAATTATTGGATGTGATAATACAATATGGACAAGTTTCTGGATTTAAAGTTAATTAGCAAAAAACTAAAATATTAACAAAAAATATGACCATAAAACAAAGAGAAGCGTTAGAAAAATCAACAGGATTTGAAATAGTAAAAAAGGTTAAATACTTGGGGGTATATATCACAGCATTGAATGTGAAATTATATAAAAACAATTATGAATTTTTATGGCAAAAAGTACAAAAGGAGATTGATAGTTGGGAAAAATTACAATTGTCTTGGTTGGGGAGAATAGCAGACGTGAAGATGAATGTCTTACCAAAATTTTTATTTTTGTTCCAAATGATACCAATACTTAACAAAGATGCAAATTTAAATGAGTGGCAAACAGGTATTAATAAATTTATTTGGACAGGGAAAAGACCAAGAGTAAAGCTTAAAATAATGCAAGATGCACGTGAGAGACGGGGTTTGAAGATGCCCAATTTGAGATTATATTATGATGCAGTTGTGTTATCAACAATTAGTGATTGGTTCAATTTAATGGATGAAAGAATATTGAATATTGAGGGGTATGATTTATTGTATGGATGGCATGCATATTTATTTTATGACAAAAAGGTGGATAATATTCTTAAGACTCATATTTTAAGGAACGCTTTGTTCTGAGTTTGGAAAAAGTACCAATATATATTAAATAATAAAATACCTATATGGGCAATACCTAGACATGTAATAGGAAATATAAATGTGGAGCAGAAACAAGATGTGATTACTTATAAAGAACTTCTTAGGATGGAAGGGAATATCTTGAAACTGAAACCTTTAAATGTTTTAAAGGAAGAAAAGATACTACAGACTTGGTTTCAGTTTATACAATTACAAGCTAGATGGAAAGAAGATCAGAAAATTGGTATAATAAAAGTTGATGAAAATTTGATAAAGCAAATTAGAGATCAAAGTCAATTGCATATAAAAAGGTTATATAATGCTCTTATAGAGATTTATTCAGAATCGGAGTTAGTTAAAGATTGTATGATAAAATGGGCTCAGAAAAAAAATGCAAGTAGAAAAATAGGAACCACTACGGTGGGAAGGTAACAGCGTTCCGTGCGCCTTTGGCATCTAGTCATGCTGGCCATATGACCACGGAGACATCCTCGGACAAGCGCTGGCTCTTCGGCTTTGAAACAGAGATGAGCACCGGCCCCTAGCGTCAGAAATGACTAGCACGCATGTGTGGGGGAACCTTTACCTTACAGTGAAAAGGTGTTCTTTTCTTCCTTATTTTGACTTGCATTCCTAATCCAAATTTTATAGTACTTTTTAATAGGTTGGACTATTTTTTCCTGTTGTGCAAAGACAAATGCCAAAAATGAGTTAAGGTGTTCTCCTTTCTCCTTGCTGCTTTGTCACCTTCTTGCCATTTTCTCCCATTAATGGACCAATTGTTTCCTTGACTTTTTCTTATGTGTTACATGTTGAAAGTAACTTTTTTTTCTTTTGTCACATGCCTTTGTATATTTTCAGCTTTAGCTTTCCTTACTTTATCTTTGCAGGTTCAGGCTATTTGCTGATATTCTGCTTTAGTTATGTGCCCCTTTTTCTATTTTTTATAGTTGTCCTTTTTGTTTTTCAGTTTATCAGAGAGTTCTTTGTGCAGTTATTTTTCTTCTTCACCGGAATTGTGTTAGACTGAGGTTTGGTAATCTCACTTGTCAAAATTTCCCAAACTTCTTGGGTTGTTTCCCCTTTGGGGATTTTCATCCATGGAATCCTTCCTAATCTCTCTTTATGCTTATTGAATCAGTTCACTTAAAGTCCAAGACTCTAGACTTTGTTCTATTGCTTGTGCTTGCATAATGTTGAATTCCAATATTTCATGGTCACTTCGCCCCTAAGATTCTGGTAATTTCAAAACCTTCTATCATATCTTTATCAAATCTCATATTAGTGAAAATTAAGTTCAATATTGCTTAAAGTCAGGAATCTATTTGATCTTCCCACTAGGTGCAATGTTTCTCTCCAAATTGATGTCAGGGTAATTAATGATGTCATTGCTATTGTGGTGTGTTTCTTACATACCTTCATTCACTATTTAATTACTAGTTAATTAGACACTGACATTTTACAGGAAAGGATGGAGGGGAAAGAATCAGGGAACCTACCAAGTAGGCTAACTACTGTCCAGACATAGGACCTGGCCATCTTGTAGGTCCATGTGAAGGAAGGTATTGATATTTGAAAAAGATGATTTAATAAAGGAGATTCTCAAACAGTCAGTTTACACAGAAAGACCAGCAACTGAGTTTATCACACAAATATCTTCCTTCTTAAAAGAGTAAGAGCTGGAAAGGGTCACTGAGGCCTTAACTCCAAGATTCTACCCTTCCTGTGCTTTTAACAGTCCATTACAAGATATTCAAATGACTATTCTTCAATAGGTTTTTGGTGGAAAGGCTGTAGAATACTTTGGATTTCTCCTCTAAAAGGTGGTTCATGGAAGCTCTGGTGCAAATGATGCAATATCTAAAAGGAGAAATAGTTCTCCTGGAAATGTGTGGCAAAAATTCTCATTTGCCTTTGGAATTTGTCTTTGACTGTTACACTGCTTAAGATATCTAACCATGCTTTAAAGTAGATATTAATCTTTCTCTTTTCAGATGCTGAAAGATGCACCAAATGTCCAGCAGATCAGCATCCAAACAACAATGGAGATGACTGTATACCTAAGATTTATACTTTCTTATCCTATCAAGAAACTTTGGGGATCATTCTAGCTTCCCTTGCCTTGTTTCTGTCTTTAATAACAGGCTTAGTCTTGGGAAGCTTCATTAAATTCCAAGAAACTCCCATAGTCAAAGCCAACAATCGGGATCTCTCCTACATCTTCCTCATCACCCTCCTGCTAGCCTTTTTGACTTCATTCCTATTCATTGGCAAGCCAAGGAGAGCTACTTGTCTTCTCCAACAAGCAGCATTCAGCACCATCTTCTCAGTTGCCATTTCTACAGTTTTGGCCAAAACAATCACTGTGGTATTAGCATTCCTGGCCACAAAACCAGGGAATAAAGCACAGAGATGGCTAGGGAAGAGCCTGGCCAATTCTATCATCCTTTCTTGTTCTGGGGTCCAAGTTATCCTCTGCAGCATCTGGTTGAGCACTTCTCCCCCATTCCCTGAGTCAGACATGTACTCACAATCAGCAACAATTATCCTGCAATGTAATCAAGGCTCTGTTTTTATGTTCTACCTTGCCCTTGGCTACATGGGTTTCCTGGCTCTCATCTGCTTCACGGTGGCTTTCCTTGCCAGGAATCTCCCTGGAGCCTTCAATGAAGCCAAGCTCATCACCTTCAGCATGCTGGTCTTCTGCAGTGTCTGGATATCCTTCGTTCCCACCTACCTGAGCACCAAGGGGAAATACATGTTGGCCGTGCAGATCTTCTCCATCTTGGCTTCAAGCACTGGCCTGCTATGCTGCATCTTCATCCCCAAGTGCTACATTATTTTATTAAGACCAGACCTGAATACAAAAGAATGTTTGTTGTCAAAACAAAGTAGAAATTAACTTTGGTTATGAGTTTCCCCAAAATTAATTCTCCCAAAGCTAATCATTGTTACTTTAAGTCAACCTACTCAATCAGTTTTAGAATTATTGGATGTGATAATACAATATGGACAAGTTTCTGGATTTAAAGTTAATTAGCAAAAAACTAAAATATTAACAAAAAATATGACCATAAAACAAAGAGAAGCGTTAGAAAAATCAACAGGATTTGAAATAGTAAAAAAGGTTAAATACTTGGGGGTATATATCACAGCATTGAATGTGAAATTATATAAAAACAATTATGAATTTTTATGGCAAAAAGTACAAAAGGAGATTGATAGTTGGGAAAAATTACAATTGTCTTGGTTGGGGAGAATAGCAGACGTGAAGATGAATGTCTTACCAAAATTTTTATTTTTGTTCCAAATGATACCAATACTTAACAAAGATGCAAATTTAAATGAGTGGCAAACAGGTATTAATAAATTTATTTGGACAGGGAAAAGACCAAGAGTAAAGCTTAAAATAATGCAAGATGCACGTGAGAGACGGGGTTTGAAGATGCCCAATTTGAGATTATATTATGATGCAGTTGTGTTATCAACAATTAGTGATTGGTTCAATTTAATGGATGAAAGAATATTGAATATTAAGGGGTATGATTTATTGTATGGATGGCATGCGTATTTATTTTATGACAAAAAGGTGGATAATATTCTTAAGACTCATATTTTAAGGAACGCTTTGTTCTGAGTTTGGAAAAAGTACCAATATATATTAAATAATAAAATACCTATATGGGCAATACCTAGACATGTAATAGGAAATATAAATGTGGAGCAGAAACAAGATGTGATTACTTATAAAGAACTTCTTAGGATGGAAGGGAATATTTTGAAACTGAAACCTTTAAATGTTTTAAAGGAAGAAAAGATACTACAGACTTGGTTTCAGTTTATACAATTACAAGTTAGATGGAAAGAAGATCAGAAAATTGGTATAATAAAAGTTGATGAAAATTTGATAAAGCAAATTAGAGATCAAAGTCAATCGCATATAAAAAGGTTATATAATGCTCTTATAGAAATTTATTCAGAATCGGAGTTAGTTAAAGATTGTATGATAAAATGGGCTCAGAAAAAAAAATGCAAGTAGAAAAATAGGGACCACTATGGTGGGAATGTAACAGCGTTCCGTGCACCTTTGGCGTCTAGTCATGCTGGCCACATGACCACGGAAACGTCCTCGGACAAGCATTGGCTCTTCGGCTTTGAAACGGAGATGAGCACCGGCCCCTAGAGTTGGAAACAACTAGCACACATGTGCAGGGAACCTTTACCTTTACTTTAATGTTCATACAAAGGCCATGCGCACACATGCACCCATATACTACACTGTTTGTGTTTTACACCACAATATACAAACAAACCACTAATAAATATATATTTACTTTTGTATGTGTGGTGTTTAAGTATGTAGAAAACTGTGCTAGGAATCCCTCTCCCTCTCCATCCAAAATGTTGGTTGTCCCTTTCGTCTATCAGTAAAAACCAGGGAAATCCATCAATCTATTTTTGAAAAGTTCTTGTGCTGTTCATCCCATATTACATTGATTTAGGAGCAAACATAACTGTCCATACCACTGCATTTTGCCGCCACTGAACTCTTTGCTGAAATCTAATTTCAGATGAATGGGACTGTTTAACAAGCTAACTGAGACATAACCTCAGAGGCCCGGTAGCAAGTTTTATCAGAACCTGAGCTGTGGCGGCACAGTGGTTAGAATGCAGAACTGCAGCTACTTCTGTTGACTGTCGGCTGCCTGCAGTTCGGCAGTTCATTTCTCACTGGCTCAAGGTTTTGTTTTGTTTTTTGTAGCTGACCATAATCTTGGGCAGTTCCTCAAGCATATATTGGATCTGTAAATATTTACTGCTCTTGTCCCTATATAGGCTAAGTCTTGATGCAAACTATCAGTTCTATTACTTGTGCTGAAATGTGAGAGGATGTTTATGTTCTCCTTGTGCTCATACACTCTCTCACACACACACATACACACATGATGAAACTAGATGTTAAAAATGAAACTTTGGCATCTACTTGCCTCTTTGTTTCAACTTGCTATTAGAGTAAGGGAGGGAGTTGTTGCTTTACAATGGGATAGATGGAGAAATGAAACCTCTATGATTCTGCTGAAGACTGAGAGCCTGAAACCTTTCCAAGGACACTGCAGCAAGTGTGAAGAGGAAGCAGATGGTTCCCATAACAATGTGAAATTGTTTACATGGACTTCCTTTGTTTTGATTCACTCTGTAGCCTTCCTCATTCTATGTGCATACATGTAGAGAAGGGGACTTGGATTGGACACCATCTTGTCCATTTTGACTCTCCCCTGTGGATTTTCAATCAACCAGCCTGAAGAAGCTTCTTCAATGAGAAGCAAAATGTTTTCAAAGGGGAAAAACCCAAGAAAGTCCAGTTGCCTTTTGGGGGGGAAAAGTCACCTTTGGGAACTCATTTGGATTCTTGCATTAAGCACCAGGCTGACCTCCACAGCCAAATGATTGTTCCACTCAAGGCTTCTATGAATCTTCCTTTACCTGCAAGTAATCACCATACAAACATGTACCACCAGCTCTTTATCCTCATGACTCTACTGTCATCCAGTCGATATCAGACAGATTTAACTCATTAACCTATAACACTACACTTTATAAGTGGGATTTTTCCTTAATGCAATACAATTTTTTAGGTGGATGCCATGACGGATATTATGAAACCATGTGAAGTTGCCATAACTCAAGATGACATCAGCATGAAATAGAGAAGACAAAAAGGCCAGAATTTTGTCTGAAAGATTCCTTTGGGGAGAGAGATAAGAAGGAAAGAAATAGCTAAGGGGAAAATATTACCTAGACCAGACAAAGAAAACTGGGCCTGACCACATAGGGATGACATGATAGAAGTATTCCAATATCTAAGGGCCTGACATAAAAAAGAGGGAGTCAAGCTATTCTCCAAAGCACCTGAAGGCACAACAAGAAGCAATGGATGGAAACTTACCAAGGAGAGAACCAACCTAAAAATGAGAAAGTTCCTGACAGTTAGAACAATTAATCAGTGAATGACTTGCCTCCAAAAGTTGTGGGTGATCCAACACTGGAGGTTTTTAACAAGAAGTTGCACAACAATTTATCTCAAATGTTTTCTGCTTGAGCAGAGGTTGGACTAGAAGACCTTTCCAACCCTGTTATTCTAAGTACTCCGAACCCAGCTAATCCATAAATCGGGACATTTAGAGATAAAGAGGAATCCTGAAACTTGTTCACTCTTTGAATTGTCTTTAGATCCAGACTTGGTGGTTTTAAACCTCTTGCTAGTGCCTGGCAGCCTAGTTGAGCAGGATGTGGGAGCCCCCAGAGTTGGTTGGAAGATATATTATTATTATTATTATTATTATTATTATTATTATTATTATTATTATTATTATTATTATTATTATTATTATTATTATTATTTTATCAAATTTGTATACCGCCCTTCTCCCGAAGGACTCAGGGCGGTGAACAGGGCATATATAAATGGAAAATACAAAAATTAAAAGAGAATTAAATAATTGCCCAGATAAAACAGTAACAATATAAAAACCCATTAAAAAACCCTAACCCCCCATCAGGCCAGGCCATCTTGTTCAAATAAATGGGTCTTCAGACCGTGCCGGAAGGAGCGAAGGTCCGGTGCCGTCCGGAGCTCAACCGGCAGTTGGTTCCATAAAGCCGGAGCTATATAGCTATATAAACATTTTAAATAAATAAAATATAAGACCGTGCTTCCCCCAAAATAAGACCCGGTCTTATTATTATTTTTGCCTCCAAAAGAGGCACCAGATCTTATTTTTGGGGGGGTGTCTTGCTCACCTCCAGCATTGACAGCTCTGCCCAGCTGGTCCACTTCTTTTGCAGCCGAAGGAGAAGCTTCATTCTGCAGCTGAGAATGGAGTTCTGGCCTGTATTTCTCACTCACAGGCCCTCCTGGAAGGCCTATACAGCCAAGAACCGAGCTATGGATTGAATCCATAGCTCAATTCTTGGCTGCATAGGCCTCCCGGAAAGGCCTCTGATTGTGAAATGCAAATCCGAGCTCCATTCCTGGCTGCAGAAAAAGTCGACTGGCAAGGCAAGTGTTGATCTGTAGGAAGACAGCCCCCCTCCCCAGAGAAAGAAATATTTGGGGGGATATTTTAAAAAAATATATATTTCCCCAAAGGAATAATAAAAAAATAGGCAGAAACCACCACTACCACCCCAAGTCTCTCTGCCCCAAGTAGAAACCAGCTGTGTAGAAATACAGATTTGATAATCCTTTCAGAAAGACTGAAACCAGGAAGCTTGGAGCTGATGGGATTAGAAAGACAAAGTTCCCTAGAACCAACAACCTCTCACCCAAAAATCCAACACAGGACATAGTGACCAGCCACAGCCCCAGGGAACCAGGACTTGCCCTTTAGGACATAATAGGATTAACCCACCACCATTAGAATACTAGAAGGGCACACTGAACCTCAGGTCAAAGTTCATGCCATAGGAACAACTCCAAACACAAAAGCCCAAGAAGGTATAAAAACCCACCACTCCCAGCTCCATGTGGTCAGCCACCCCAGAAACATGCTGCTATCACTGAAGTTTCTGGCAACTCAAAAAACTTCTTTCCTAAAGCAGTCTCCATTTTGTTTATTCCCGGCTTGGACTGGACCCTGATGAAGATTTTTCTTTCAGCAAATCCATGGGAGGCCTGACAGCAATGATAAGCTCTAACCCCACCACCCAGCTTGATTTTTAGGCATGCGCCTCACTCCAAAACTAGGGGTTATTTTGGGGGTAGGGCTCATATTAGGCCCACCCCAAAAAAATCAAGCTAGGGCTTATTTTGGGGGTAGGTCTTACTTTCAGGGAAACATGGTAAATGTAAGATGGGGATGAGTATATGTCCATGAAAAGGAGCAAATTTACCAGTAAAGTTTTGCTCCTACTTTACCAGGTAAGGGGTACTCCAAAGAACCTGATGCTCCTCAGTGTTTAGTTGACTTGTGCATGTCCCTAATAATTTTCCAGCTGTTGAGCAGGACTGTGTATCTCATCTGCTCTAGCTACACCTACCTTGAAAACCCAGGTAGAAAGCAAAGAGGAGCATACAAAATCCTTCTGCCTCAACAGGCTGTGAATGCATACAGGTGAAACTCGGAAAATTAGAATATCGTGCAAAAGTTCATTTATTTCAGTAATGCAACTTAAAAGGGGAAACTAATATATGAGATAGACTCATTACATGCAAAGCAAGATAGTTCAAGCAATGATTTGTCATAATTGTGATGATTATGGCATACAGCTTATGAAAACCCCAAATCCACAATCTCAGAAAATTAGAATATTACATGCAATCAATAAAACAAGGAGTGTACATAGAACAATATCGGACCTCTGAAACGTATAAGCATGCATATGTACTCAGTACTTGGTTTGGGCCCCTTTTGCAGAATTTACTGCCTCAATGCAGTGTGGCATGGAAGCTATCAGCCTGTGGCACTGCTGAGCTGTTATGGAAGACCAGGATGCTTCAATAGCGGCCTTCAGCAATTCTGCATTGTTCGGTCTCATGTCTCTCATCTTTCTCTTGGCAATGCCCCATAGATTCTCTATGGGGTTCAGGTCAGGCGAGTTTGCTGGCCAATCAAGCACAGTAATCTCACCAGGTTTTGGTGCTTTTGGCAGCATGGGCAGGTGCCAAGTCCTGCTGGAAAATGAAGTCAGCATCCCCATAAAGCTCGTCTGTGGAAGGAAGCATGAAGTGCTCCAAAATCTCCTTGTAGACGGCTGCATTGACCCTGGACTTAATGAAGCACAGTGGACCAATACCAGCAGATGACATGGCTCCCCAAATCAACACAGACTGTGGAAACTTCACACTGGACTTCAAGCATCTTGCAGTGTGTGCCTCTCCATTCTTCCTCCAGACTCTGGGCCCTTGGTTTACAAATGAGATGCAAAAGTTGCTCTCATCAGAAAAGAGGACTTTGGACCACTGAGCAACAGACCAGGTCTGTTTTTCTTTAGCCCAAGGTCTGTTTTTCTTTAGCCCGGCTTCTGACATTGTTTGTTGTTCAGGAGCGGCTTGACAAGAGGAATATGACATTTGAAGCCCATGTCCAGGATCTGTCTGTGTGCTCTTGAAGCACTGACTCCAGCCTCAGTCCACTCCTTGTGAAAGTCCCCAACACTTTTGAATGGCCTTTTCCTGACAATCCTCTCCAGGCTGCGGTCATCCCTGCTGCTTGTGCACCTTTTTCTTCCACACTTTTCCCTTCCACAAAACTTTCCATTAATGTGCTTTGATACAGCACTTTAGGAACATCCAACTTCTTTTGCAATTACCTTTTGAGGCTTTCCCTCCTTATGTTGTTGTTAGCTGCGAAGTCGTGTCCGACCCATCGCGACCCTATGGACAACATTCCTCCAGGCCTTCCTGTCCTCTACCATCTTCTGGAGTCCATTTAAGCTCATGCCTACTGCTTCAGTGACTCCATCCAGCCACCTCATCCCTCCTTATGGAGGGTGTCAATGATGGTTTTCTGCACAACTGGCAGGTCAGCAGTCTTCCCCATGATTGTGATTCCTACTGAACCAGACTGAGAGACCATTTAAAGGCTCAGGAACTGTTTGCAGGTGTTATGGCTTAATTAGCTGATTAGAGTGGGACACTTTGAGCCTAGAATATTGCACCTTTTCACAATATTCTAATTTTCTGAGATTGTGGATTTGAGGTTTTCATGATCTGTACACCATAATCATCACAATTATGACAAATCACGGCTTGAACTATCTTGCTTTGCATGTAATGAGTCTATCTCATATATTAGTTTCCCCTTTTAAGTTGCATTACTGAAATAAATGAACTTTTGCACAATATTCTAATTTTTTGAGTTTCACCTGTAAATGAACATAAGTTGAACCTGGGAGCTCCTATAACTATACCATAAACCCTTCAGTTGCTGATGTGGTCAGATAATTTGTGGGGAATAGCTCAATTCCTATTGGCCACTCTAGACAGATTTGGGCATATCTTCTCCCTCTAGTCCTTGGACAGTTCTTCTTTCTCTAAATCCAATAGGTCTCCAAGTACATCTTGATTCAGAGATGTGGATCAGCCTGAACAGCGAAATGTGAGAAAGAAAGCCAGCTCTTACTTCTTCTCCACTTACAACTCTCCATCATCACTGGCTACTTTTGAGCATACATTTAGCTTTGAACTTGTATTCAAAGGTGTTCCACTATCAGCTGATTTCAATCAAGGTGTTGGTAATGACCTACAAAGCCCTACATGGCATGGGTCCGGAATACCTTGGGGAGCACTTGCGGCCGGCGTCAACTTCCCTCCACCCAGTACGCTCCCACAGAGAGGGCCTCCTCAGGGTGCCACCGGTCAAAGAATGCCGACTGGTGGCCCCCAGGGGGAGGGCATTCTCTGTGGGCACGCCGGATTTATGGAACCATCTTCCGGTCGAGCTCTGGATGGCGCCCGACCTTCGCTCCTTCCGGCGCGATCTCAAAACCTACCTTTTCGAACAAGCTGGCCTGGCCTGATGGGATGGGGTTGAGTTTTATTAATGTGTTTTAACCTACTTTTAATGTGTTTTAACTTATTCGTGGGCATCTTGTTTAATTGTTTTTAATTTTTGTATCTTGTTTTTGATATGTATTGCCCTGTTCACCGCCCTGAGTCCTTCGGGAGAAGGGCGGTATACAAATTTAATAAATAAATAAATAAATAAATAGTTGGCCTCTTTAAGCAAGCTTCTGGGATAATGCTAGACCCATGTTCAGCTCTGTTTAAACAAGGTGTCAAGCTTCAAAGAAACTTTATTCTGCTTCAGCCATTGCTGTTTCTTAGCTTGCCTATAGACCGGAGAGAAGGGGGAAATGAACAGAATGTTTCATCGCAGGTGTGAGAGGTCCAGCATGGGAACCAAGGTCATTGGAGAACCATTGGCTGGGAACCAAAGATTTTTCTCATAACAATTATCTGATGCTTAATTGGGAAATGTGACCTGCACTGTCATGGAGAAGGGAGGTTCTATACTTTTAACTTACTGAACTGGCACCAATTTTGCAGAGCTGGTTTTCTATTCATCAGAGCTGTTATGGTGTGCTCAATAAAGTTTTGCATTAAAGACCTGGAAGTCTCAGCTGGGTTTACTTTGTTGGTATCATCAGTTAGAACTTGACACAAGGCTTTGGTGCCCGTTGAATACATCTGTGCAAAACCAGAGGAAATTTTGAGAGCTGACTAGCTCACAGGTCTATCTCTCAAAACTAGCCCAAAGCAGATCGTCTTAATCAAAGTAGTAATGGAGTATTTCTCCCAGCTGATAAGTCCCGTTGAGAGGAGGAGGAGGAGTAAAAGCCAGGGAAATCCACCAGTTTTTGAAAATCTATTGTGCTGTTCATCCCATTGTTACATTTGACTACTAGGAGACACTATATGAACTGTTTCATCCTATGTGGCACTAACAAAGGTAACCAAGTGCTCTTCTGTAGGCTCAAACTCTCTACCAGGAATTGATCTCACAAATCCGTACACCAGAGATAATTGCATACAGGACTTTAGCCCTAGGAACTATCCAGTTTGGTACACTCAATGGTATCACGGAAGCAGTATACAGATCATCCTCTCCTTTTGACCATAAATGAGCACAGAATAAGAGTCATATACATGTAGGTAATGAAGCAGGTCACTATGTCCCCATGCTTGATTTTTAAGACATTTGTTTTGTGGCAGACATTAAGTGAACATGGCATTGTAAAGCAAGCATGGCAATTATAAAGCAAAGGCCACTATTGTTAACCAAATCCATTGCTCTGTTTTTTTGCCAGAACCAAGAATCAGTTTCCAACAATAACAACAACAATAACAACAACAACAACAACAAAACCATCATGAATTTTGATCTCATAATTATGGGATGTTGCAAATGGTTGTGGATGCAGGCCAGTTGCTGAATGTCCAAAATACCAACACAGGTATGGCCAGGCCATGGGAACTTTGAATCCAGGTTATTCATAGCCCAGGAGTGCTCCATCAATTTTTTTTAAAAAATCCCATTTATATCCCGCCCTTCTCCGAAGACTCAGGGCGGCTTACAATTTAAAGCACAAATCAATGTGCTTAGCAATAGCCTTCATACTATGTATATGCCTGCTTATTAGGGCTTTCGCCCCCCTCCAGCGGCATTTTTACAAAGTCAGCTTATTGCCCCCAACAATCTGGGTCCTCATTTTACCTACCTCGGAAGGATGGAAGGCTGAGTCAACCTTGAGCCTGGTGGGATGCGAACCTGCACTAATTGGTCACTAAGTGACTAGTCATATGTTGAGGATTACCTGCATAGTATTCTTCAGAATATAAATTCTCATGCACTGGGGCATAATATACTGCAACATCTCTCTCTCTCTCTCTCTCTCTCTCTCTCTCTCTCTCTCTCTCTCTCTCTCTCTCTCTCTCTCTCTCTCTCTCTCTCTCTCTCTCTCTCTCTCTCTCTCTCTCTCTCTCTCTCTCTCTCTCTCTCTCCACTCTGAGACCTTTAAGGAAAGTGGGCTGTAGATACCATTTTGACATCAACCCTCCTGACTGCCAGAACCTTGGATAACTCCTAAAACCAATGCTTTGGATTACTGCAATATTATTCAGATAATAGACTGTATGACAAAAGTGTCACAGTTCATAGTTTAATTCTCTGTAGAAGGTTTGAGCTCCATAGAACATCTGGCCACATGCTTCAGCTTTAGTGAAAAGAATGAAACTGGTCATATACTGCCTTCTGGTGGTCAATGTAACTCAGGACATACACTATCTCCCCACACAGAAGAAGGAAGGGTGAAGGTCTTGTGCATAGGGATATCATGTACTGTGACATCCATCTCTTTCTGCTCTTAAGAGCTTAAGAGAGGATGGACTTGCTAGAAATTCTGTTTTATTCTACAGAAATTCTGTTTTATTCTATAGAAAATTATAGCAGAGGATTATTAAATAGCCATACAGAATGGTAACAAAGGATGGTTACATAGCCATAGAGCTCAAATAAAATGTACTGTACAGTGCACAATCACCATGTGCCTTGCTGCTTAATGGTTTTTCAACTGTCTCAACTCTCCTCGGAACATAAAGAAATCATAGATTATAACCAAAGATGCACACTAAACACTGCCATCTTCTGGCTGAATAATTCTGTAGTTGTTGTAATACAAAATACATTCTAACTTGCATTCCAACAGGATTACATAAACCGAGTAGAACTTGACTGTGTGACCACTAACTGTGTAGCCATAAAGAGGGCTGTACAGGGTTGGTTTTTAAGGTCAGCCAAAGTTGGACAGGGCCTATCAGTGCCACAACTTCCCAAAAATATGACTCTGGGAATGAGTAACATGAGTCAGCTTTAGCCTCCACTTTGTTTCACATGAAGTTCACTTTTGGTTTCAGATGCAAAGCTAAAGTTTGAGAAGTTAGCAGAGTTTCATTCTCAGCTCAGCTCCCCAGCTGCTCTAAATCCCAGCTCTGGTCCTCAGCTGGCCCAGAAGACACTTTGATAATAACTTTGCACCAACTTCTTCAAGCTTCTTTCAAAATATTTTTCAGTGGCTGTTGCTTTCTAATGTTTATGGGCCTCAGTTACAATCCTCCTGAGTCAGAAGTGAAAACCAGCTTGACCTTTGGAAACAAGCAAAGCAAATGGCTGTAATTGGATAATTATAAGGAAAAGAGGCGAAGTGCCTCTATGTAATTCACTGAATTCAGTCTAGCTGCAGGAGCAGGTGCAGAGCTAAAGAAAAACATGTTTATGCCAATTCCCTAAAGGGGTTTAATATGCTAGCAACAGGTCAGCAAAGACAGTTGAGTTGGGTCTGTCTGTTTTGCAAAAAGTAAGAGTTACAAGACTAAAAAGTTTTGCAGCATTGTAAAGAATGATTGAATGATTATTTTAATGTCTCAGTTTTCCCACTGGTAGTGTTGCCATGGAGCAACTTAGAAAGTTAGCTTCCAAATGCATTGCTTCTTTTATGCTTTCTTGGAAGCTTGTCAGATTCAAGAGTTTTGTAGGACTTTTAATGCTGCCATTCTCTGTATTCTTAATAAAAATATTCCCTGAAAATATTGAGACACTGTTTTGGTACTGTGTTTCTTGAATGACCACCAGAAGCATAGCACTTTAGAATTCAACTATGGGTACTTTTATGGCTTCCCATAATCCAACCAACAATTAGCCAACCAGAATTTTAGCCACTCTGTTTTTTGTCAGAGGTGTCCACAGAAAGGTCAAGTTGGCAGAGAGAGTGATATGATAATAGCCCCATCCCCTTTCAAAGTGTATGTTGGTGCACTTTCAAAGGGCATGCAGGTTGCATCATATCACTGTTTGCCATCATGTACATTCCCCACACCAATATGGGTGTCATTGTTCTGTGATCCCATCCACAGCTAAGCATATCCCTAACTCAAGGCACATTCCTAACCCATGGTCCCTTCTAACTGTGATTAAATGAGCCACAATTGGCTGAGTTCACTCAGCAGATTATGCTCTTAAATTTTGGTTTACAATGCTCCATAAATGATTCACAAAACATACAGTAGAAAGCACTACAATATTGCATTCTATATGAGGCTGCTTTGGAAGACTACCCAGAAGCTGTAATTGGTCCAAATTCATAGTTATAAGTTGGTGGGGACCTCAAAGACTAACGTCCAAACTCTAGCTTGGTGTAGGATCTAAGAAAGCTTTTAGAAGACAATTATCCATGTCTAATAAATTGGAATATACCAGTAATAAATAAATACGTCAATGTATCAGGAATCTACTAGAAACTCTGAATTACATGAACAACAGGATATATGCTATTTAATCTAATAGGCTCAAAGCACTTTAGAGCAGAAAAACAAACAAACATTGAAATAAGAACTAACCGAAACCAAACAATAGACCACCCATGTCAAAATTTTAAGATTCTTAACAGGATTCCCCTCACTACCCATTTAAAACAAAACTCTCAAGAAGAACCAGGTTTTATTATTGTCTCAAAAAAAAAAAAAGTATAGCTGCAACCAAGCTAAAATAAACATAGTAACTGTAATAATATCAACATTTATTCTGATGTATAAAAGGTTTATCATAGTTACAGACCAGCATCATAACATGGATAGACATGCATTCAGCATATACATGCAGGAAATATAAATATACAGATAAATATCTCCACAGGTAAGACTAAATCGCTTGAGTTCTTGTAAGCCATTGGAAAAAGGCCTGTGGACTGGGAGAGCTGAACAACTCGAAGTCTTAATCTCTGGACAGGGACTCCAACAGCACAAACATGCCCACTTTTTTAGAAATGTCATTGCATGTTTGGCCTTCAAAACAAATGGTGCTTTCTCCTTATCTCACATTCCAGAGCAATTTATTTATGCTTGGCTCATTCTGGAGTTATCAGAGTTATCATCACATATGTCCAGGTTGCCCTCCACTTACAATAGTTCATTTAGTGACTGTTTAAAGTTACAACAGCACTGAAAAAGGTGACTAATAACCATTTTTCACACTTATGATCGTTATTATTATTATTATTATTATTATTATTATTATTATTATTATTATTATTATTATTATTATTTATTATATTTGTATACCGCCCTTCTCCTGAAGGACTCAGGGCGGTGAACAGGGCACATATAAAAATACAGAATACAAAAATTAAAAGACAATTAAATAGGAGCCCGAGCTAAAACAATAAATAGTAATATAAAAATCCGCAATAAAAACCCCAACACATCCCCCATCAGGCCAGGCCGGCTTGTTCAAATAGATAGGTCTTCAGACCGCGTCAGAAGGAGCGAAGGTCAGGTGCCATCCGGAGCTCAACCGGCAGCTGATTCCATAGCATCCCCATGATCAAAATTCAGACACTTGGCAACTGATTCATATTCATCACAGTTACAGTGTCCTGGGGTCATGTGACCACCCTTTTGCACCCTTATAATAAGCAAAGCCAATGGGGAAACCAGGTTCACTTAACAACTGTGTTACTAACTTAACAATTTAACAACT
Organism: Vipera berus; assembly: GCF_964194415.1. NCBI lineage: Eukaryota > Metazoa > Chordata > Lepidosauria > Squamata > Viperidae > Vipera > Vipera berus. Next base: position 285,156,913 of record NC_138203.1, on the reverse strand, counting down.
GCAGTGATTCACTTAACAAATGTGGCATGAAAGGTCATAAAATGGGGCAAAAGTCATCTAACAACTGTTGAAAGAAAAATCTTCATCAGGGTCTAGTCCAAACTGGGAATAAATAAAATGGAGACTGCTTTAGAAAGAAGGTTGTTGTTTATTGAAGAGCAGAACCAGACAGAAAGGTGACTTTGGGAAAGCTGACCACATGTAGCTAGGAGTGGTGGGTTTTTATACCTTCTTGGACTTTTGTGTTTGGTGTTGTTCCTGTGGCATGAACTTTGACCTGAGGTTCAGTGTGCCTTTCTGGTATTCTAATGGTTGTGGGATGGCTTACTTCCTGTGTTGGATGGGTAGCGGGTTGCTGGTTCTAATCCTATCACTCTGCTATTGCTAGCTATCTGTTTTTCTGCAAGGGATTTCAAAACATCCTGTCTTGAATGGGCTTCTGCCTGCTAGTATTTGCTCATGAATGGGGCCTGATTCTTTCTGAATGGGATTATCAAATCTGCATTTCTACAGACCTGATCTCTGCCTAGTTTCTGCTTGGGACTATTAAGAAAAACTGGGCCTGCTTTTCTGCCTTTTAAGATCCTTTTGGGAAAATATTCTTTCCTTTTTAATATCCCCTCAAAATATTTTCTTCTCTAGGAGAGTGGGTGGGTGCTGACTTCCAACATTGTGATGAGAGTGAAATAGAGAGAAAAAAATGGTTACAATGAAAGGAGAAAAAAATACAACCCAGAAAAAGGATTCAGTGAAATACATAATGGATGAAAAGGTTACTCCAAAATTGTGCCCCTTTTCTCTCTGTGTGCTAACCCAGTTCCAAATGGGGCAGCTGGATCTCTTAGGTCTGAAGGTATTTTCTTTCATAAGACCTAAACTCCATAAAGAAGTTGCAGATAAGTTTTATCAGTTTTCTGTTTGTTATTTTTATATTAGTTATTTGAACCTCTCAGTTTACCCCAGATTGCTCCCAATAGTCTTGGGTCAAAAGGAGCCCCACTATCACCACTTCTCCCATAAAAAGTGTTGAGTTTGTCCACTTCCTTATGCACAGTATGACCACTCCTGATCCAAACCACAACACTCACTATATTGGGTGGCCTAATTTCATCTTGGGTCACAACTAAAAGCTGGTGCAGAATGCAGCCGCGCGAGTCGTGATGGGGGTCTCCCGATACTCCCATGTAACACCTCTACTCCGCGAGCTGCATTGGCTTCCGGTTGCCCTTCGGGTGAGATTCAAGGTGCTGGTGATGACCTATAAAGCCCTAAATGGCGAGGGTCCGGGATATTTGAGGGAACACCTGCTGCCAGCATCAAGCTCCCTTCGTCCAGTGCGCTCCCACAGGGAGGGTCTTCTCAGGGTGCCGCCGGTTAAAGATTGCCGGCGGGTAACACCCAGGGGTAGGGCCTTCTCAGTGGGTGCACCTGCCCTGTGGAACCAGCTGCCTACGGAGCTTAGGACTGCCCCCGACCTCCGTTCATTCCGCCGGGACCTGAAGACCTGGCTCTTCGAGCTCTCTGGCCCAGGCTGAGAATTTTTTAATTTTAATTTTAACTGGGTTTTTTATTTTTCTCAGGGTTTTATTTAATCTTTTTTAATTTGTTTTAACGTTTGTATTGATTTTCTTTTAAATGCCCTGTAAACCGCCCTGAGTCCTTCGGGAAAGGGCGGTATATAAATCTAAATAAATAAATAAATAAATAAATAAATAAATAAATAAATAAATATGAATTTTTTAATACTAGTTTCTGTGGAATCCAAATTCAGGATCCAAAGCAAATAATGAAGGTTCGTTGCAATGTTTATTAGGCAGTATGTACTATGGAAGGCTGAAGTAAGATCAAAAGCACAGTCATGGTTTCACTTCACTTAATAACCAAGTTGCTGGTGTCAGTTGGTTGCTAAACAAGAACTACTTGTAACTTCCCTTAACTTTTGACCTTATTATTAGCACTCTTTCTCATACAATTAATACATATGAAAAAATTAAAATGTTAATATTCATTTTTTTAAAAATCCTCCATTCTCCATAGAGAATTCTTTCTAACTTAAGCCTAGGTGTATAAGGTGTTTCATTTCCCTTTTATGGGAAAATACCTATACATACTTCCACCTGGTCACTATGACCAGTGTAGCCAGAATTTTGCTGATAAAGTCACTTGGGATCACTGTAGGCTTGACTCCTCCCTAGATAGATATGTTAGGGGTGACTAGAGCATTGTCTTGCTTTATTATGTGGCACTCCTTTGATTTTTGGCCTCTGAAGATAGCATGCTGTCTCGATTGTCTTTGCTAGTTGTTCACTGTCCCTCTCAATTGTATAGGCAACAGGAATAGCAATGACCATCTGTCTGCAAAATTGTCAGTGCTTGTTCTAGAACAGGAAACTGCTGACAGAATGAAAAAGGCTGTGTACAATCTCTTCCTGAAGACGTTATCACTGGACTCAGTGATGGTAGACAACTACTGACAGATTTCCAACCTGTCTTTTTCAAAAAAAAGGTTGTTGATAATGTGGTGGTGGACCAACTTCACATCAATGTAGATAAAACAAATTTTCAGTCACAGTTCAAGCCTGGAATTGAAGTCTGCACATGTTCAAGTGGCCAAGGTTGAGAAACATTGCCTTAAAGTAGGGGTGTCAAACTCAATTTCATTGAGGGCCGCACCAGCATTGCGGTTGCCCTCAGGGGGCCGGGTGGGTGTGGCCAGGGTGGGCGTGGCCTACCGGGTTGGCGTGGCTAGAGTGCATATGGCCTACTGGGTGGGCATGGCCAGCTCACATGAAACCACTTCGGGGGCCGGATCCAATAATAAAGTGCAAATCCAATAACTTCTGAGAGGTTTCTTTTCTGTTGCAGCACCTCTATTTTTAGACAGCCTTCCTGTGGAGATCAAACTGACTCCTTCTTGCTGGTCCCTTCATTTGACCTGAGGTTATTTGAGTTGATTTGATATGGCTTTTATCCTCTTTGCATTGTTAATCTTGTATTATGTTTTTTTTATTTTGTAAGGGATACATTTTATATTGTGACAGAGAAACATAAAATAAAAATTTCAAAAAGGAATGGGAAAATCTTGTAAAATAGTGCAATTTAAAAGATGAAACAGATTCTGGAATAAACCAGTGGAAATTTTTCCTCAGAATTGTAATGTTTTTAGGAGCTACCCACAATGGAATTGTCAGAATAGCTGACAAAATTGAAATTATTCAATCATATAACATTTAGTTTACAAAAACAACTTAGCTTGGAATCACATATTATATTACAATGGATATAAAGTTTGATTTCACTCTGCATTTCTAGCATTTGGTGAATAAGCTTCAGAAGAGACAATAGTAATGATAATATGACAATAGCCATAAAAAAAATAAAGCCACTATCCTAAACAGATAGAAAATACTTCTCACTAAAGTGGAGATTGTGCCTAGAATATTAAAAGATTTGTCTAGAACAGCATTTGCCAGTCTTGGTAGATGTATAGACTTCAATTCCGAGAATTCCCTTTTGGCATCATCATTACAATCTGTAGAAATTAAAGTCCACACAAACTAAAGTCTGATGCAAATGTTATTAGTGGTAGGAGAGCATGTATGTGAATTTATGATCTGGAGAGGGAAAATGCAGGAAAAGACCTATTTATGTTTTCACTATTAGCTGCTCCTTTATATTCAGATCTGGTCTTATTAAAATAATGTAGCACTTGGGTATGAAGATGCACCCCAGCAAGCCAGCACTAGAAGCCAAGATCAAGAAGACCTGCACAGCCACCATGTATTTCCCTTTGGTGCTCAGGTAGGTGGGTACAAAAGACACCCAGACACTACAGAAGACCAGCATACTGAATGTAATCAGTTTGGCTTCATTAAAGGCCCCAGGGAGGTTCCTGGCCAGGAAAGCCACTATGAAGCAGATGCTGGCCAGGAGGCCCATGTAACCAAGAGCAACATAAAACATAGTAAGAGACCCTTCATTGCACTGAAGCACAATTTCTCCTGATTGGGAGTGCATATCATAATCAGGAAATGGAGGAGAGACCACCAGCCAGATGCTGCAGATGACCACCTGAATACTGGAAAAACAAAGGATGATGGAATTAGTCAATCTCTTTCCCAGCCATTTTCTCACTCTGTTTCCTGGCTTTGTGGCCAGAAAAGCCAGTACTACCATGATTGTTTTAGCCAAGACAGAAGAGACAGCAACTGAGAATATGATGCTAAAGACTGTTTGTCGGAAAAGGCAATTGACTCTCCTTGGATATCCAATGAAAAGGAAGGTTGTTAAGAAAGAAAGCAGGAGTGAGATGAGAAGGATGAGGGAGAGGTTCCGATTATTGGCTTTGATGATGGGAGTATCTGTGTATTTAGTGAAGATTGCTAACACTGAGGCAGTAATTAAGGACAAAAAGACTGCAAGTGAAGCCACAGTGATTCCCAAATATTCTTGATAGGAGAGGAAGGTTATTTCCTTAGGGAGACATTGATCTTGCTCCTTACTTGGATGCTGATCTTCTGGACATTTGGTGCAATAATCTGCATCTGAAGAGAAGCACATATTTAATATTTTCTGTTTTTTTTTTCCATACCAGTAACAAGAAAACCTTATAGGGTAAAAGTAGAAGAAAGAGAATAATAAAGGTTAGGTATGAACTGAGGCTAATGAGGGATTATCCTTTTCCCAGTTCCTTATCATTGGTTTCATGAACAGAACAAGCAAGGTACACCCTAGAGGCAAAACATTTACCCTTTTTATTAAGTTATTTATTTATTTATTTATTTATTTATTATCATATTTCTTTAGTGCCCGTCTCCCTCAGAACGAGGCTTTTTGCTAAACACTTCACTTTCTTAGGGTCTTGCGGAAGAACAGGGTAGAACAATGGCTAATGACCCTCTTTTACCGGTCTACTATAGAGAGTGTCCTCTCGTATGGTATTGTGGTTTGGTATGCTGGTCTGACAGCCGCGGACAGGAAAGTATTACAGAGGGTAGTGAGCACAGCACAAGACATTGTGGGCTGCCCCTGACACCACTGGATGACCTCGCCAGGGCTCGTTGCCTTGGAAGAGAGAGGAAGATTCTCAGGGATGACTCACACCCTGGACGGTATCTCTTTACTCTCCTACCATCTGGTAGGAGATATAGGAGTATAGCCAGCCGTACCAACAGGCTGAAAAATAGCTTTTATCCATGGGCTGTTAGGCTTTTAAAATGGGACATAATCTCTGTGAACTTATGCAGAATTGACTTGGGAGGCCGGTGTGTGGTGTAGTTGGTTCACAAGGTGTGGTGGGATGGAGGGTTTGTTGTCACTGTGTGTTGGGGGGAGAGAGCACGGGGGGAGGCTCAGCTAATCTCAATGTACACGTGTTGTACTTTGACAATAAAGGTTTATTATTATTATTATTATTATTATTATTATTATTATTATTATTATTATTATTATTATTATTATTATTAATCAAAGAGCTTCTTATTTTTTTCACCCACCTTTCTGACTGGAGAAGGTGCCTTCTGCACAGGAAACACAGTCATAACAGCAAATGGGCTTCCCTTCATGACCCACCTTGAAAAATCCAGACTGACAACTTTCCACACACCTGGAAGGAGGTAGACTCTAAATAGAAAAAAAATGGGGAATATAAAAGAATACAATTTAAGGATGACTTGTTGAATAAAGAAATAGTAAGGCAAGAGTTAGCAAGGCCCTAATTGGAATTTCAGATCCAGACCAAATTTAACTTTAAAACAGCAACATTGGGACTATTTTTATGACTAACCCTTATCAGATAACTGTACAATGCTTTATTCAGTTTATTAAACTGAGAAGTGAATCGTGGTAATTTAAAATACCCAAGAAAAACAATTATTCCATCAAACTCTGGCTTAGTTTCCTGTCTTTTCTATTATTTGTTATAGGTTTTATTCAGTAGGAATCTTAAGACTGCTAGCTCCCCTATCTAATGTGTAAAACAGGCAATTTGGAGTTATAAAAATAAAAAAATTGAAATGAATGTCATTGGTTTTTCCTACCTTGTTAAACCACTGGAGCCTTAAAATGGTATCTTGGTCAATAACAAATCTGGGTTCCTGAGATTTCTGTCTTGCAAAACTTCCAAATTTAACTCTAAGTAGAGATTTATTTGGAAATTTCACATAGTTCACAATATCAAAGTCAGCAGCCAGCTTGCCATTCTTGTCCAAATACACCCCATCCATGGAACTGTTGTGAAAGTGGGTGTTTTGCAGGAAATGATGAAGCTGGCATGGTGAGGACAACATCATCAATAAGAAAAACCTGCAGCCTTTTATAGAAGAATCACATGATCTCAATTACACCCTTTTCAAGCTAGGGTTTTTCTGATTCATTAGATAAATAAAGACCCTCAAGGCATTTTTTTTATCTTTTGTTGAAGCAACCTTCAATTTCTGGTCATTTTATGGACATATTAATGGAATTTTCTTGTCAAAAACAACAAAATCATTTGCTATTGTTTTGATCAGATACGCTTTGCATCTCCCCAATCCAGTCTGCAACCCTGGGATTTTCTGTGAATCTCTCACCCAAATACCAGGCCCAATTCTACATAGTTTTCAAGCGCAGACAAGTTCTACCAAATAAAGTCACCTGCTCAGTCCTGATTCATTGCTGATTTTATGTTCAAATTCTTGTGAATGAAAATTTTCACTTTTGGAAAGAATTTGAGATTATAAATATTATTTATCATAAAGCAATGCATTTATTTAACAGCCTGTCTCTTATTCATTACCTTAAGGATGTATACATAGCATCTCCTACTCCCATTCTTCCCCATAACAACATTCATTTTGGGTCTCCACAATTCTAGCTCAACATTTTTATTACTACTTTTAAGAGTTAACCCAAGAAGCAACAGTTCCAAGATCAAAGATGTTAGTGATAGCAAGAAGCAACCATTAGGAATACTTTTCTCTCATTTGCTGAAAAAGACTTAACATTTTCTACTGAGGCAGCCATTAAGATTTTGATTAAATATGTGATGTCAGTAAAGAGGCAAACATTTTTCCTTAAGGACCCCATTTACAGAACAGAAACTCTTGAACATAGAAGCAATAGGGTCTCTTCATAGAGCCTATTTTATTCCCAAAATCAACCTCTTCCATATCAGTCTCAATCTATATACTGTAGTATGCAAAGCTAGTCATTGGAATAAATACCTCTTGCAAAAACTTTGATGTCCACCCACATGTATTTACTTTACCATCCTCAATAAATGATAGTAACGAGAAGAACAAGAGTGCAAAAGTTGGGTTGAAACTTAACATTAAGAAAACCAAGATCATGGCATCCGGCCCTCTCAATTCCTGGCAAATAGATGGGGAAGAAATGGAGGTAGTGACAGATTTTGTTTTCCTGGGCTCCAAGTTCACCGCAGATGGGGACTGTAGCCAAGAAATTAAAAGACACTTGCTCCTGGGGAGGAAAGCCATGGCAAATCTAGACAGCACACTAAAAAGCAGAGACATCACCCTGCCAACAAAAGTGCGTATAGTCAAGGCTATGGTCTTCCCAGTTGCAATGTATGGCTGTGAAAGTTGGACCATAAGAAAGGCTGAGCACCAAAGTCCTTTGAACAATGGTGCTGGAGAAGACTCCTACGAGTCCCTTGGACTGCAAGGCGATCAAATCAATCAGTCCTAGACAGGGCTTTTTTTCTCATAGAACGCTCAGAACGGAGTTCCGGCACCTTTTTTTGGATGGAACCTTGTAGGGTAGGCAAGGCAGGCTGTATGACATGTGTGAGTTCCGGCACCTTTTTCTTTTACAAAAAAAGCACTGGTCCTAGAGAAGATCAACCCTGACTGCTCTTTAGAAGGCCAGATCCTGAAGTTGAAACTCAAATACTTTGGCCATCTAATGAGAAGGAAGGACTCACTGGAGAAGAGCCTAATGCTGGGGAAGGTTGAGGGCAAGAGAAGAAGGGGGCGACAGAGAATGAGGTGGCTGGATGGAGTCACTGAAGAGGTAGGTGTGAGCTTAAATGGACTCCAGAAGATGGTAGAGGACAGGAAGGCCTGGAGGAATGTTGTCCATGGGGTCATGATGGGTCAGACATGACTTCGCAGCTAACAACAACAATAGTGTTACTGGTAACTTTCACAATTCTTGAGTTTAGTTGAGATCTTTTTGATGGAACACAAAATACCTGCCAAGGTTGCAGCCTTTCCAGTTTCAAGGCATTTCCACCTATCAGCCTGTATCTGGAGAAAGAGGCAGCATCTAAGGCCCTTGCCACAGCCCAGATGGTATTGTAAACATGATAGCTGTGAGAAAGGGTGTTTTCAATCTCCTTCTGCAACCGAGTGTCCAGTTCTTCTCTCTCTTTGCATCTAACCCACCTTTTAGCAGGGAAGAAATGCTTTTCAAATGAACACATGAAAGCTTTCGTGGCAAACCGGGCAACTGAAGAGTAGAGGACTTCAGCTGTGTCATATTTTATCCAGTTCTTTGACTGGATGGAGCAAGAGAAAATACCATCAACATATCGGAAAGTTTTATGTCTCAAATTCAAAGAGAGATCCCACATAGCTGTTACCACCCAGATTTTTCTTATTTTAGGTTTTATCAAGAATGTAAATAGGTTCTCAATTATATCCATCCCATAGAAATACATACTCTGCAAAGTAGATTCTGCATAATAAATAAATACATTGACTTGTCTCCATTTGTAGTACAAAGCAGGGTTAATGCTAAATGGCTTAGTTTGCACCATTGGGATCCTCTGCAAGAAAACAGCACAAATACTATTTTTGGCCAGTAAAGGTGTTAGAGTTTTCAAGAACTTTTCTCCATTGTCAGTTTCTGGAGCGACAAGAGCCACTGAAGTCCATCTGAAATGCTGCAGCAGTTTAATAATCCCTGCATATTGGATTCCTTCTTTTGGAAGCATCCGGTAGAAAAATGGAAATTGGGTTTTATCATTCATATCATCAGAAACAAAAGCATATGAGATCTGGAGAAAAATGAAGAAAGTGATAATGCCCAGCAAAATCTCTCTTTTTTTCCCCCCACTTTAAATTGTAAGTAAATTGTAAATTGGGAGATAATCGTGAGAGGGAACAAGACTAGTTCTATTTCTTCAAGGAAGGTCCAGTTCATGAGAACACATAATCCCTTCTCATTCTCACTGGCTATTTGTAACTATGAATTAAATTAAACTGTTTAATATATGTGTCTATTCAGATGCAGAGTATAAGTTAAAGGTAAAGGTTCCCCTGCACATGCGTGCTAGTCGTTTCCGACTCCAGGTGCTCATCTCCGTTTCAAAGCCGAAGAGCCAGCGCTTGTCCGAGGACGTCATGTGGCCGGCATGACTAGACGCCAAAGGTGCACGGAACGCTGGTACCTTCCCACTATAGTGGTCCCTATTTTTCTACTTGCATTTTTACGTGCTTTCGAACTGCTAGGTTGGCAGAAGCTGGGACGAGTAAGAGACGCTCACTCTGCTACGCAGCACTCGGGATTCAACCCGCCAAACTGCCGACCTTCCGATCGACAAGCTCAGCGTCCTAACCCACTGAGCCACCGCGTAAGTGACAGTCAATTTGAGTTTCATGCTATAATAATAATAATAATAATAATAATAATAATAATAATAATAATAATAATAATAATAATAATAATAGAGTTGGAAGGGACCTTGGAGGTCTTCTAATCCAACCCCCTGCTCAGGCAGGAAACCCTATACCAGGGGTGTCAAACTCAATTTCATTGAGGGCCACATCAGCATTGCGGTTGCCCTCAAGGGGCCGGGTGGGTATGGCCAGGGTGGGTGTGGCCTACTAGGTGGGCATGGCCAGCTCTACATCGTTTGCATCAAGGGTGCCTATGGGGGCCTGGGCAGGAGTGGGACAGATCTGAGGGTCTCTGGCAGAAGGAGGGTCTCTGGGCCAGGGCCAAGGCAGTGGGGGCCATTCCCTCACTGTTTCCAGGATGGCTTCGCGGGCCGCATGAAACTACTTTGCGGGCCGGATCCGGCCCGCAGGCCTTGAGTTTGACATGTCTGCCCTATACCATTTCAGACGAATGGCTGTCCAATCTCTTCTTAAAAACTTCCACTGTTGGAGCATTCACAACTTCTGGAGGCATCTTAAAGAACCTGTGGTTGAGAAACACTAATCTAATGTCTTCTCTGAAGCAGGCTGCCATAGAAAGTCTTAATTCAGATTAGTTGGGTCGGGTCTGCCAACACAACAGCTGCATTTTGTAAACCCAAGATTCCAGATATGGCATAGCGTGTGACTGTTACACATGCTCTCCACAACTTATAAATCTCCTGAACCATTTTCAGACCTTGTCTGTTTTCTTGCAGACATTTCATTACCCAAACTAGGTAACATCATCAGTGCTGATGGTGATGATTAGCACTGATGATGTTATCTAGTTTGGAGATTGAAATGTCTGCAAGAAAACCACCAAGCTCAGAGAACACCAAGGACTCCTGATGCCAGGGCACCATATATATCACAAGTTCTCTTCCTTCCTTTACAACCAGTTCCAGTGGATATTGGGGAATGAAGAGTTTGCTCTCCCCTCATATGCAGGGTACTACAGGATTCAAACCTCTCTCCTAGCCTGTTCAGCATCTACCCAAAAACATTGGATGAGGTCATCTGCCAGTTTGGGGTATGGTATTGTCAATATACTGATGACATGTAATTACAATGTTTGACCCCAGGCCATCCAAGTGAGGCTATCAAAGCTGTGTTGCAGGGCCTGGAGGTTGTTTAGTTTGGACAAAACCAACTCTGATAACTCAGAGGTCTCTGTCTTACCCAAACTAAGTGCCTATGGTTGTTGGGGCCACCTAGGTTTGAAGATTTTCCAGCCTTATGTCTGGATGGGGTTGCAGTTCCCCATTCAAAATAGTGTGCACCTCAGGGAACTTCTTGAACTCATGAGTCTACCTCAAAGACCGGGTGACAATTTTGACCAAGAGGACATTGCAAACCTCCATTTTTGCCCTTCCTTGAATCAAACTGCCCTCCAGTTAATCACAACCTTGTCACTTCACAGATAAACTACTATAATATTGCATGGAACTGACTTTGAAGTCCATTTGGAAGCTTGAGCTGGCCCAGAATGCAGTGATATGAGCAGTGATGGGCTTGCCTCAACGCACATGTGACTTCCCTGCTTGTGAGTTGCACCAGACTCCAACGTGCTTCAGAATGGGGACATTCTAGTTCCCTCTATTATATATTGTCATCTTTCAGAATCCAAGACACACACCTCTGAAGTAATGACCTATCCTCTGGAATGAGGTTACCCTGTAATCTGAATGGTTCTCACCCTAGAGGCGCTGACACCGATCAAAGCAGTCTCCTATGCAGACCTCAAAAAGAAGCTAACTGGCCACTTCCAGCCCAAGATGTCTGGAATGGCTTGGCAGTTCAAGTTCAACCAAAGTGTGCAGCAACAGGGTGAATCAGCTTCCGAGTTCATAGCGGGCCTGAGGCAAATTTTCAAATTTAGAAGGCCAACTATGAGACCGGCTCATCTGCAGTCTACAGGACAGAACACTTCAGCAGAGACTCTTTGCTAGGCCAAATGTAACATTTTCTGAAGCACAAGATGAGGTGATGGCCGACGAAGCTGCCAGGGGCGCCATTCAAACAGTGCAGCCAGCCAAATTGACCAAGTTTGAAGAAACGGTCCACCATGAGGACACCAAATGCACCAAAGAATTCTCTGAGGAGGAGGAAGAAACTGAAATCAACCGACTCCAAAAGCAGCCCAACACGCAACACCGAAACAGCCAGCAGTGAGAGGACAATTACAAGGCAGTTCTCTTACCGAGATGTAAGGGGTGCAGCGGCAACCATTTTCGTGCCAACTGCAGATTTCAATCAGTCACGTGCAGAGCTTGCAGAAGGACAGGCCACATCGCAGTGGTTTGCAGAGACCGCCAGAGAGACTAGCCACCCAAACACCAGTCAGAAGAACCAACTAGGAGAGGTACTGGGACCCAGGGTCCAGTTAGTGTGGGTTTTTTCAGAAGCCATAGAAGCGTATGCCGCACCAGGGCTCGACGCCCCCTCAAACCCAAACTTAAGCTCATGATAGAGCTACAAGGAGTTCCATGTAGGATGGAATTGGACTCTGGCTCTGCAGTTTCAATTATTTCTCAAGACACTTTTAACTTCGTGTGTAGGCGCAGTAACAATTGGGCCAAACTAAGACCCTCAGATATAATCCTAATGGATTTTCAAAATGATCACATTAAAGTTATGGGAGAAGCCATTTTGTTGGTAAAGTTTAAAGGGTCTTTGGGGCACATGGATGTAATAGTAGTCAGGGGCCAAAGAACGAGTCTCATTGGACTTAATTGGTTTGACGCCTTAGGTATTCAGATTACTGGCATAAACCAGACACAAACTGCAGACCTCGCGTCAGTATGCAAGGAATATGCAGATGTTTTTGATTCAACTCTAGGCACATACACAGGCCCGCCTATTTCATTTAAGTTAGATCCCAATGTAGTTCCAATCAGGGTTAAGCCTCATAGGGTCCCCTTTGCCTTAAAACATAAAATTGATTCTGAAATCGATAAGCTCATAGAACAGGGTGTGTTACAGCCTGTTGATGGTGGGGAGTGGGAAAATCCTATAGTCACCCCACTTAAAGCCAACGGGGAAGTTCGCATTTGTGCTGACTATAAATGCACTCTAAATAAAGCCCTCAAGCAACACGCTTACCCGGTCCCAGTGGTCAATCATATTTTAGCCTCCTTGCAAGGGGGTACTATTTTTGCTAAACTTGATTTAGCACAGGACTATCAGCAATTGCCGGTTGATGAGGCCACAGGCGTGGCTCAAACGATCATGACTCACAGGGGGGCTTTCAAAGTTAAACGCTTACAGTTTGGAGTCAGTGTTGCACTGGATATTTTTCAGGGAATCATGGAGCATACACTCAAGGGTATTCAGGGCATCTACCCTTATTTTGATGATGTTCTTATTGCAGGGGAATCCCCAGAAGTGTTGGCCAGTAGGCTCAGGGCTGTCTTGCAGAAGTTTCGCGAAGCAGGCCTCAAATTAAAAAAGAATAAGTGTAGTATTGGGGTTTCTTCAATAGAATTTCTGGGTTTCTGAATTGATGCTAACGGCATTCACCCCGCTGTTTCTAAAGTGAAGGCCATTAAAATGGCTCCTAGGCCCAAATCAAAAGGAGAGCTACAAGCATTCTTGGGCCTCCTAAACTTCTAACACACATTTCTACCTCATAAGGCAGCAATAGCAGAGCCCCTCCACAGGCTTCTAGATAAGAAAGCTCCATGGAAATAGACTAACTTACATGAAAAAAGTTTCCAGGACTTAAAAGCACTATTGTCAGAAAAGTCCACTGTAACTCACTACAAAGAGTCTAAACCTGTATGTCTTGCATGTGATGCATCTCCCTATGGGGTGGGGGCAGTTTTAAGTCACATAAAAAAAATGGGAAACAGGTTCCTATAGCATTTTACTCAAAGACATTGTTGACTGCTGAGTACAACTATGCTCAGATTGACAAAGAGGCCCTGGCCATCATTGCTGGAATAAAAAAAATTTCATGATTATTTATATGGCAGGGATTTCATGGTATACACTTACCACAAACCTCTGTTGGGACTTTTCACAACAGAAGAACAAACCCCCCACATATTATCTCCAAGAATGCTGAGATGGTCTATTTTCCTATCTGCATACAATTTTAATTTAATTCACAAACCGGGCAAGGAAATGGGCCATGCTGATGGCCTCAGCAGACTACCACTGCCACTAATGGATCCAGATTCAGCTACAGCTGCTAGAATATTGTCCATACAGGACATACTTGATTTCTCCCTCCATGCAGGGGACATTGCTGCTGAAACTGCCACAGTAGAGTGTTGTCATGGGTATACACGGGCTGGTTGGATAAAAGTCCTGGCTCAGAATTTCAGAGTTATTTTGTCAGGAGGCATGAATTATCTGCCCATAAAGGGTGCATTTTATGGGGAAACAGAGTCATAATTCCCACTTCCCTAAGAGACAGGGTTTTACAATCATTACATGAAGGCCATCCAGGCATTGTCAGAATGAAAGCTTTAGCTAGAAGCTACCTCTGGTGGCCTGGCCTTGATAAGGCCATTGAGGCTCAAGTCCATGGTTTTTATACATGCCAGCAATCTAGGCCTGAAATGCCACAGGCTCCAGTTCACAGGTGGGAGGAAACACACACTCCCTGGTCTAGGGTTCACATAGACTACGCTGGGCCCTTTCAGGGACAGCTCTTCCTTATAGTAGTGGATAACCACTCCAAATGGCTGGAAGTAATTCCAGTTCCTAACATGACTACTGCTAGGACCATCCAGGCGCTGAGAAAACTTTTTGCCACACATGGGTTGCCAGATGTCTTAGTTTCAGACAATGGGGCCCAATTCACTGCTGCTGAATTTCAGGCCTTCCTTAGAGCTAATCTCATCAGACATGCAACGTCTGCGCCTTTTCATCCATCTTCTAATGGTCAAGCTGAACGCATGGTGAGGACAACAAAGGAAGCACTCAACTGCATTGTCACAGGTGACTGGCATCACAGATTGGCAGATTTTTTACTCTACCAGCATTCTACGCCCTGTACTACTACAGGCAAAAGTCCTGCAGAACTACATTGGGGGAGGCGTTTGATTACTAAACTAGACAGGTTGGATCCAGATAGAGTGGCAGCAGAAGCTCTCGAGCAAAACCCCTGAGGGGGTTGCACATGGGCGATTGGGTTTGGGCCAGGAACTATGGTCATGGGAATCTGTGGGTTCCTGGTCAAATTACCAAGGCATCCGGACCCCTATCTTATGAAGTGGGGTTGGAGGGAGGGTGAGTTGTCAGACAACACATTGATTAGCTCAGGAAACGGTTTCCAGAATGGCCACTAAGTGAGGACTGCATCATAAGTCCCTCCCAAGGTCCTCAAACTTGCGGCCAAGCCAGTCCTCACATGGACTATCAGGACTTTTTCTTCTTAAATGAGGCAGAACCAGAGGGAGAGCTGGGGAGCCCTGGAGTGCAACATAGGTCCCCTTAAGGAGCAAGCAAACCAAACTTCAGGAACCGCTGTGCCTACTCTGCCAAACAGTCTGACTCTGGGGTGGGCCAACCTGGAGAGGCCAGCCAGAGTGCAGCGAATCCCCTTGACTCAGGAGCACAAAGGGACACAAGTCTACCCAGCCCACCGGGTAAGCTGGTAGACCACAAAGTGATGGGAACTCCAAGGGGTTCCTCTAGGGCACACAAGCCTCCTTCATATCTTATTTATTTTTATTTATTTATTTATTGAACTTATATACCGCCCTTCTCCCATGGGACTCAAGGCAGTTCACAAGGTACTTAAAATAACACTACAAATACAAAAAGTTAATAACTTTTTTTTTATTAAAAAGTTTTACAAAAAAATTTTTTACAAAACATAACGGTTTGTTCCACCAACCGTTACTCAGACCAGGCCTGGGATTGATCACGCCGTGACAAGGCTTGGGTTGGATGCCTCCGGGACCCCGGAGCGGGGTGTGGGTTTGTGTATTCCCACGGCGGTTGGGAATGGCAGCTGGCGTATGAACAGGGGGCTGTATCGATATCTGGGAGTGCATCCCCGCTGTCTCCAAGCGGTGATGCGCTCCGACCCCCTGGTTTCAGCCTATGGTTCCGGGAGCGGGGATGAGCAGCCACCTGAGCTCAGGCTCGTGTATCTTAATGCCAGGTCCGTAGCTAATAAGGCTCCCCTTATACATGATTTGATCGAGGGGGAGCATGCGGACCTGGCTTGCATCACGGAGACCTGGTTGGGCCCAGAGGGCGGTGTCCCTCTGGTTGATCTTTGTCCATCGGGTTTCCGGGTGCTGCACCAGCCTCGAGCTCAGGGTAGGGGTAGAGGAGTGGCGGTAATTGTGAGGGAGACCTTATGTCCGCGGGACGCCACCGTTGTCCAAATAGTCGGGTGTGAGTCCCTCCTCCTGAGATGTGGCCCTAGAGCTCAGTTGGGCTTGCTGCTGGTGTACCTTTCGCCTAGTCGCGCAGCAGCAGCCCTGCCCGAGCTTCTCGACATCCTCTCAGGGTTGGTGATTGAGTTCCCCAAACTTATGGTTCTGGGTGACTTTAATCTACCATCCCTGGGGGGATCATCTGAGTTAGCTCGGGAGTTCATGGCTTCCATGATGGCCATGGACCTGACGCAAGTTATTCAGGGTCCAACTCATGGGGGGGTCACACGCTCGATTTGGTTTTCTTATCTGGACGGTGGTTACATGATCTAGGTGGGGGTTCTCCAATTGTTATAGCCCTGTCATGGACCGATCATTACCTCCTGCGGTTGGTCTTCTGTTTTGCCACTCCCCGTCGTGGGGTGGTTGAACCAACGAGATGATTCCGCCCTAGGCGCTTAATGGACCCGGAGCGGTTCCAGGCGGTGCTTGGGTCCCCACCTACCTCCTTTGCTCACAGCTCGGCCGACGCCCTAGTGGAAGCCTGGGAAAAGGCGGCCATGGAGGCACTTGACCGGGTTGTACCCATGCGGCCCTTGACCCGGTGCAGATCCCAATGGGCACCATGGTTTTCCATGGAGCTCCGGGAGATGAAGCGTCGGAGACGGGGCCTAGAGAGCTGTTGGAGATCCAGCCGATCTGAGTCCGACCGGTTGCGACTAAGGTCTTTCACGAGCTCTTATCTCATGGCGATGAGGACAGCAAGGTCTAATCACTTTGCTGCCCTCATCGCGTCCACAGATAATCGCCCGGCCGCCCTGTTTAGGGTAACTCGCTCCCTCCTTAATCAGGAGGTGAGGGAGGAGCCCTTGCAGGGTCATGCCGAGGAGTTTAGTCAACATCTGTCGGACAAAATCGCTCGGATTCGGACTGGTTTGGACTCCGATTGGGCAGAGTCTGACGATGAGGACTAGGGCAGTCTTGTCGATATTATCTGGGAGGAGTTTAATCCTGTGACTCCTGAAGATGTGGACAGGATCATGGGGAAGCTGAGCTCCACCACGTGTTTGTTGGACCCGTGCCCCTCCTGGCTGGTTTATGCAGTCCGGGATGGGACACGAGGCTGGCTCCAGGCAGTGATAACTGCTTCTCTGAGGGAGGGTAGTGAGTGAGACCCCTCCTCAAGAAGCCTGCCCTGGACCCAGCTGTATTAAATAACTTTCATCCGGTCTCCAACCTTCGCTTTCTTGCGAAGGTTGTTGAGAGCATGGTGGCGCATCAGCTGCCTCTGTTCTTGGAGGAAGCTGATTATCCAGACCCATACCAATCGGACTTCAGGCCCGGGTACAGCACGGAGACGGCATTGGTCGCTCTGGTGAATGATCTCTGGCGGGCTCGGGACAGGGGTTGTTCCTCTGTCCTAGTCCTATTAGACCTCTCAGTGGCTTTCGATACCATCGACCATGGTATCCTGCTGCGGCGCCTCAGGGGATTGGGAGTGGGAGGCACTGTTCTTCAGTGGTTCTCCTCCTACCTTCTGGGGCGTTCGCAGTCGATGTTGGCAGGAGGGCAGAGGTCGACCTTGAGGCCCCTTGTTTGTGGAGTTCCTCAGGGATCGGTCCTCTCGCCTCTCCTGTTCAACATCTACATGAAGCCTCTGGGTGAGATCATTCGTGGTTTTGGAGTTGGTTATCATCAGTACGTTGATGATACCCAGCTTTTTATTTCAACCCCAAACCACCCCAGTGATGCCCTCGATGTGATGTCCCATTGCCTGGAGGCGGTTCGGGTCTGGATGGGGAGGAACAGGCTTCGACTCAACCCTGACAAGACTGAGTGGCTGTGCATGCCGGCATCTCAGGATATTCAGAATATTCCATCTCTTTCTATGGGGGGTGAGCTATTACCCCCCGTAGATAGGGCTCGCAACTTGGGGGTCCTTCTAGATTCACAGCTCTCCTTAGAAGATCATATAGGAGCTGTGACTAGGGGGGCCTTCGCCCAGGTTCGCCTGGTGCGCCAGTTGCGGCCCTATCTAGACCGGGATGCCTTGCGTACAGTCACTCATGCACTCGTGACCTCTTGTTTGGACTACTGCAACGCTCTCTACATGGGGCTGCCCTTGAGGACCACTCGGAGGCATCAACTGGTACAGAATGCAGCCGCGCGAGTTGTGTTGGGGGTCTCCCGATACTCTCATGTTACACCTCTGCTCCGCGAGCTGCATTGGCTGCCAGTTGCCCTCCAGGTGAGATTCAAGGTGCTGGTTACGACCTATAAAGCCCTACATGGCTTGGGTCCGGATTACCTACGGCAGAAAGGAGGAACCTGCCCCACTTTACATCGGGGAGGACTGTGTGGAGAGAGTTTCCTCCTTTAAATTTCTAGGAGTCTACCTCTGTGAAGATCTGACCTGGAAAGTTAACACAACCCAGGTGGCTGGAAAGGCCCAAGAGAGGCTTCACTTTCTTAGGGTCTTGCGGAAGAACAGGGTAGAACAACAGCTAATGACCCTCTTTTACCGGTCTACTATAGAGAGCGTCCTCTCGTATGGTATTGTGGTTTGGTATGCTGGTCTGACAGCTGAGGACAGGAAAGTATTACAGAGGGTAGCGAGCCCAGCACAAGACATTGTGGGCTGTCCCCTGACACCACTGGATGACATCGCCAGGGCTCGTTGCCTTGGAAGAGTGAGGAAGATTCTCAGGGATGACTCACCCTGGACGGTATCTCTTTACTCTCCTACCATCTGGTAGGATATATAGGAGTATAGCCAGCCGTACCAACAGGCTGAAAAATAGCTTTTATCCATGGGCTGTTAGGGTTTTAAATGGGATATAATCTCTGTGAACTTATGCAGAATTGACTTGGGAGGCCGGTGTGTGGTGTAGTTGGTTCACATGGTGTGGTAGGATGGAGGGTTTGTTGTCACTGTGTGTTGGGGGGAGAGAGCACAGGGGGAGCCTCAGCTAATCTCAATGTACACATGTTGTACTTTGACAATAAAGGTTTATTATTATTATACACCATGCGGGTTGCTGGAGCAACTAACGGCTCTCCAGCAACCCAGACTACAAGTCTCCTGTGCTGCAATTGGCTATCTCCAGGCGGCAATGGTTGATTCAAACCTATTGGCTGCCACCTAGGGGCTAGACTATATATTGCGGCTAGTTGCAGCCTTTTCCCCAGTACAGTTTCTGCACGAAATAAACTATGTGTTGCCTTGTACTCAGCTCCGCATCTTCATTCCTGCGCCAAAGAACCTGCTATTTAACAAAGAAGAAGAAGAGAAACTGTGTTTAAAACAGCTAAATTTATCCTCTCAGAAAACTTCAGATATGAAGGAACCCCATCTTGTCCACTTGGGAAATTTTTCTCTGGCTCCATCTCCCCTGCCCTCCTTCGTGAGTGAACTCAGGATGCAACAGAGCTGATTTTCCTCTCTCTCTAATTTTTTCAGTTGGCCTTCTGAACAAATCTCCAGAGATTTTTCTCACGATTGTCTTAAAATAAATAGCCAGGCAGAGAAAAACCCAGGCTGATATCCTGCCTTAAGCCTGGAAACAGAGCAGTGTAAATGCCTGTTGAAGACTGAGAAATGTTGCTGAAGACCAGGGCATAAGACAAGAAAGATTCCTTCCGTTCTCTTACCTAAAGCTAAGGAAAGCCAACCAAGGCTCAGACTCCTTTTAATCCCTTTCTATTTTCCTAGCTGTGAGGAGCAAGTGGCTCTGCCAGCTATGCAAGGAGTGAGTCTCCTCTTTTTTCTGCTTCTCATTCCCCTGATTCTTTGGTGGGTGCTGAAGGCAAAATGCCCCTTGACTTCACAAAGAGATCCATCAGAGTGGATGAACCATTTCAAGCCAGGTGATTATGTCTTTGGGGGAATCATCACTGTAAGGAAAGGTCTAAATCCACTTTACCTTTTCAACCAGATCCCCTCCAGCAAACGTTTCCGCTGGTGAGTCACAATTTGAGAATGATATTTTCTCAGAGTTCATCAGTTGCTAGGGGCTTTTTTTAAACCTTGAATTGATTTTACTCTCTTCTCATTATTTTGTCCCTCCTAAATTGTTTCTGATGGTGAGAAAGGATTTGGAGATGTATCATCCCCTGAATTTCCTTACCTTAGCATCAAATGCCCAGCCTGTTATTTCAGCTGGAGAAATTCCTTTGGACGAATGTTGTCTGATTTTCAGAAAAAAGCAAAAAAACATGTATGCTGATGAAAATATCTGGAGTGCCTCTGTGTCCAAAATGCTTCTTCCTAGATATTTTGGGCCCTTGAGTTCTTAGGTGTGGAAGTTGGGGATGTCAGAAGAATAATTTGGGATACCAACTCAAGCTGGGATTGGGCAAGATGGGTAGCACAGATAGCTGAAATAATAAATAAATAAATATTATTGATTTAATCTTCTCTTTAAGTAGCTCCAGGACAACTTTATATATTTTGAAGTGTGTCCTTCTCAGTTTCCTCACTTTGAAAATCAAAATGTTTCTTTTGGTTTCCGGACAACAAAGCTCAGACAGTAAAGAAATGAAGCAGGGAGAAATTGGCGAGGGATTACAGTGAGGAGGGAGGTTGAGCAGAGGCTCTCAAATTATAAAGATATTTGGGGAAGTTAGAAAGTTTCCCTCCTGATGACAAAAACTGGGTCTGCCAACGGAGATCCTGCCAGAAGCTATTTTCAGTAAATGATATAATGACATAGAATAACAGCACAACAAAACAACAGAGTTGGAAGGGATCTTGGAGGTCTTGTAGTCCAACCCCCTGCTCAGGCAAGAGATGCTATACAATTTCAGGGCACAAAATATTCAGGAACCAATTTCGCTGGACACTTGGGAGATAATTTGGGTCAGAAATGTTAAATTTACTCAGGCTCAAAACTTAAGAGAAAATTTTTATAAAATGTTTTATAGATGGCATCTGGATCCCAAGAAGTTGTCTAACATGTATCCTAACTTACAGTCTAAATGTTGGAGATGTGGTAGTTTAGAAGCCACCTATTTTCATATGTGGTGGACTTGTAGAAATATAAAAGCTTTTTGGATTAAAATTTGGTGGAACATTCAAAAGATTTTTAAGAGAAAGATAAAGTTTTCTCCGCAATTGTTTTTATTGGGTATTGTTGTAGATTGCGATGTTAAAGAAACCAATTTGATGTTGAATATGATAACAGCAGCACGGTTACTGGTGGGACAATATTGGAAGAAGGATAGTTTGCCTACTGTAGAAGAATGGGTGTTTAAAGTTTTGAATCTTGCAGAAATGTCTAAGATTTCTGCTTACTTGAAAGATCATTCACAGGAAAGATATATTTCAGTTTGGAGGAGATGGATAAATTATATTCAGAACAAATATGGGACTAAAAAGTTCCATTTAGCTTATGAGTAGATTTTAGAGGGATATTGTTATTGATTTTAGTGTTGGTACTTTGTATGTATCTATGTTAAAGGGGAGTTAAAGCACATTATGAATTTGGTTAATTGTATATTATGCATAATTTTTATTTAGAATATGATTATTATAACTATAATCCTGTATTTAGCTCTGGGAAGTGGGGGGGTTTGGGGTGGGGGGGATTTGGGGATATATTGTAAAATCTTGTTTTTGTAAAACTCTTTAATAAAAAAAAGAGATGCTATACAATTTCAGACAAGTGGGTTTCCAGTCTCTTATTCAAAACCTGCAGTGATGAAACACCCACAATATCTCAAGGCAAGCCATTCCACAGGTTCATTGTTCTCACTGTTAGGAATTTTTTCCTTAATTCCAGGTTGCTTCTCTCCTTTGATTAGTTTCCATCCATTAATCCTTGTCTTACCTTCTGGTGTTTGGGACAAAATGTTGCCCCCCTCTTCTCTGTGGCAGCCCCTCAAAACTGGAATGCTGCTATCATGTCGCCCCTCATCCTTCTTTTCACTAGGCTACACAAACTCTATTCCCTCAACCATTGTTCATATGTGTTATTCTCCAATTCTCTAACCATCTTTGCTGCTGTTCTCTGCACTCTTTCCAGAACCTCAATACCTTTTTATGTTGTGGTGACCAAAACTGGATGCAGTATTCCAAGTGTGGTCTTACTAAGGCTTTATAAATACTAGACCGAATCCTGGGTGTTGTGATTCAGGGTCAGCCTGTGGGTTCGGCAGTTGGGTCGGACGACTCAGAGGAGGAGGGGGGTGTTGAAGAACTTGCTGAGGGGGTTGAAGATCTTGCTGATGAGAGCCCTCAGCCAGGCCCCTCCCACCTGGTCACGACAGAGACCCAGCTGTGTGAGCCTGACAGCGTGGATGAAGATGACCCACAGCTGGCCCTGTTCAAGGACACCCGACGCAGGAGGCAGTCAATCAGGAGCAAACAGAGGAAGGCAATGGGGCACCTCAGAAGGAGGCAGAGAGAAGCCACACCCTGAACTGTATAAAAGGGGAATGCGTGGGAGGGCTGGTTTGCTGAAGGCAACCGCTTGATTAGTTCCTGTTTCATAGCTCCTGTTTCATGGTTGGTGTCTTGTTTTGCTCTGTTTTATGTTAATAAATTTGGCAGGCTTAATTCCAGCCTCTTGCCGTTTGTAAAGGGGTTGTCCCTGCCTTTTCTGCAGGGCCGGTAGCAGGCTGGTACAGAACACTGGGGATCTTCTTAGATCCCAAAGTCCCTTGGTCAATTTCCTCCCTTTTCCCTGCAGCTGTCTGGGCAAGAAATCCTTCAAGGACAGGCAGAGCAGACAAGAACTGGAGGCATCCCTACCTAATGCTTAAAATTTGTTTTTGTTGGTGATCAGCAAAAAGAGAGAAGGGAAGGGGAAATTTGGGTTTGGGAAATCATGGGAAGAAGTTAATGTCACTGAGGCCAGTTTGCATTCAGTCTCTTGCGGCCAGTTTGCATTCAGTCTCTTGCAGCTCATCCTGGCTTATTGCTTGACATTTTTTTTTAACAACAGAGTTAAGATACACAGAACCGCCCAGAGTAAAAATGAGTCATGGGATTTTGCCCTACAGAAATTACAGCTGCGAATGAGCAATGAGCCAGTCACTTTATTAAATTGCTTCAAATTACTCAGGATAGCACAATCAAAGCAAAACAGATCCAGATCTAGGAAAATTAGCAATAACAGAAAAAAATGATCCATTTAAAACATGAAGATGTATGAAGATGCTGAACTGTCGGTGCTTCTATGGGCCATGTCTCTCCATCTCTTCCTATCTTGCACTGCTTCCTTCAATGTAAATTCCATTTTATTTTTCCTTTTAAAATCCCTTTGCTGCTTTTCCATTGCTGTGTCTAAATTCTGCATCCATTTTTATCATACAATATTTTATTTGTTAGGTTTCTGCACCATTTATCCCTCAGAGGCTGAAGGCAATATATTTTTATTCATTTACTGCCCAGATTCTTTACAAGTGGTCAGCATCAATGTTTCATCTGTTAATTAAATTTCTTATCACTTCCTTTTTACAGATGTCTCAAAGTCTGCAGCCTTTCTACCAATCATGAGGACCATCCCACCTAATGTCATTCGGGCCTATCATGCAGATAGTCCTTGATTTATGACCACAATTTAGCCCAAACTTTCTGCTGCTAAGCAAAACAATTGTTAAGTGAGGTTTTCCCCCCCCCCATTTTACAATCTTTCTTGCCACAGATATTAAGTTAATAGTTGCACTTCTTAAGTTAGTAACATGATTGTTAAGTGAATCTGGTTTCATCATTTGCTTTGCTTGTCAGGTTACAAAAGGTGATCATATGATTCCAGGATATTCAATCATTATAAATATGAGCCAGTTGCCAGGTATCTGAATTTTGATCACATGACCATGGGGATGCTGCAATGGTTGTAAGTGTAGAAAAGGGTCATGAGTAACTTTTTTCAGTGTCATTGTAACTTCAAACAGTCATTAAATTAATAGCTGTAAGTCAAGGATGACCTACAGTACATTATTCCTCCTGAACTAAATTTGCTACTTGCCCTCTGGATTTCAGAAAAGGTGGAAGTAAATGAGAAGTTGTGATTGGACCTATTTTTCAGGCATCGAAAACTACATATCTGGTACCTCTTGTCCTTCTTGATCGCCAGCCGTGAGATCGACAGAAATCCCCTCATCCTACCCAACATCACTCTGGGCTACAACGTCCACAACAATCATTTCAATGCTGAGATGAATGCTGAAGCCTTGCTGGATCTGCTTTCTGGTGGGGAGGCAAATGTTCCAAATTACAAATGTGGAAGACAGAAAAATCTCCTGGCTGTCCTTGAAGGGACCGATTCTGACCTCTCCCAACATATTGCAACCATGGTCAGCATCTACAAAATACCACAAGTAAGTGTGGAGATTTTCACTATCACTGTGGTTCAAGTTACTTATATATTACAGAAGTGTGCTCCTTATAAAAGATGGAACTTCTGCATGATAGCCATCATTTTCAAATTATATACTTTAGTGTACACCATCATTTTACGGATTGTTGTCAATTCCTTCTATTTTCTGCAGATCTCTTATGCTTTTGTTTCGAATGACCTGAATAATAAAAAGCAGTTTCCTTTTTTCTATCGGATGCTCCCAAAGGAAGGAATCCAATACGCAGGGATTGTTAAAATGATCCAGTATTTCAGATGGACCTCAGTTGCTCTCGTTGCTCCAGAGTCAGACAACGGAGAAACATTCATGAAAACATTAAGACCTTTACTCACCCAAAATGGCATTTGTGCTCTTTTCTCACAAAGCGTATCAGGATTCAGTACCAATCAATTTATGCTAACGTTTGATTTATATCTTAAATGGAAGCAAGTCAAAGTGTTTCTTTACTACGCAGAGACCATGTTGCAAACTGATTATTTCTATGGAATGGCATTCATTGACAAAATTCTGCAGGTCTCAATGACTCCTTCAATGGAGAAAGTCTGGATTGTGACAGCCATGGGGGATCTCACTTATAATGTGCGGTATCAAAAATTCCAATGTGTTCATAGTATTTTCACCATTTCCATCCAGACTAGGAAATGGATAAAAGATGATGTACTTTCATTTTTTCCTTCAATCCTGCAATTTGGCGACAAAGCTTTTCCGTGTTCCTTTGAAAAACCTGCATTCTCTGTGAAAGGCTGGTTGAGATGCAGGGAGAATGAAAAAATGGAAAGTCTAAAGCCGAAGGAGATGGAAGCCAGCCTTTCTCTGGACAGCCATCACATTTACAACTCTGTCTGGGCTGTGGCACGAGCCCTAAGTGCTGCCTTGATCTCCATTTCCAAACGGAGGATGCTGAAAGAAGATGGAAAGATCTCAGAACTAAAAAGGATACAGCCTTGGCAGGTATTTTTTTAATAATAATAATAAATAAAACTTTATTGTCAAAGTACAACATGTGTACATTGAGATTAGCTGAGCCTCCCCCCCCCCCGTGCTCTCTCCTCCCAACACACAGTGACAACAAACCCTCCTCCCAAGTCAATTCTGCCTAAGATTATGTCCCATTTAAAAGCCTAACAGCACATGGATAAAAGCTATTTTTCAGCCTGTTGGTACAGCTGGCTATATTCCTATATCTCCTACCGGATGGTAGGAGATTAAGAGATACCGTCCAGGGTGTGAGTCATCCCTGAGAATCTTCCTCACTCTTCCAAGGTAACGAGCCCTGGCGATGTCATCCAGTGGTGTCAGGGAACAGCCCACAATGTCTTGTGCTGTGCTCACTACCCTCTGTAATACTTTCCTATCCGCGGCTGTCAGACCAGCATACCAAACCACAATACCATACGAGAGGACGCTCTCTATAGTAGACCGGTAAAAGAGGGTCATTAGCTGTTGTTCTACCCTGTTCTTCCGCAAGACCCTAAGAAAGTGAAACCTCTGTTGGGCCTTTCTAGCCACCTGGGTTGTGTTAACTTTCCAGGTCAGATCTTCTCAGAGGTAGACTCCCAGAAATTTAAAGGAGGAAACTCTCTCCACACAGTCCTCCCCGATGTAAAGTGGGGCAGGTTCCTCCTTTTTTTCTCCGGAAGTCTAACACCATCTCTTTCATCTTGCCAATGTTTAGGTGCAAGTTGTTGTTACTACACCATATGGATAGTTTTTGTACCTCCGCCCTATATGCTGTCTCATCCCCACCTGTAATAAGACCCACCACAGTTGTATCATCTGCGAACTTGATTATCGCAGTGGATGGGTCAGATGATACACAATCATAAGTGTATAAAGAGTACAGGTAGGGGCTAAGCACACAGCCCTGTGGCGTGCCAGTGCAAAGCTTCAGGGGGGTGGACAAAGCAGACCCGACCCGCACTGTTTGTAACCGATCCCTAAGAAAGTCTTGAATCCAATCGCAGATGGCGGGGGAGAATTTCAAGTCAGTCAGCTTCTCGATGAGAATGCTCGGCAAAATAGTGTTGAAAGCCGAGCTGTAGTCAACAAAAAGCATCCTGACGTAACTCAAGATGACTTGCTACAGAGTGTAAAGCAGTAGCTATGGCATCGTCTGTCGACCTATTTCCCCTGTAGGCAAATTGATGTTTATCAAAGTCCAGTGGGAGGCATGTCCTAAGATGTTGGAGAACCAATCTTTCGAAGCATTTCATGACTACAGACGTTAATGCAATGTAGTCATTCAGGCACTCAACTGCAGTTTTCTTGGGGACTGGGACAATGGTAGCTGCTTTCAAGCACAATGGTACACATGCCGTTTTCAAGGAGATGTTAAAAATCCTTGTCAGGACCCCTGCTAATTGATCGGCACAATTCCTGACCACTATCCCCAGCACCCCATCTGGGCCTGCGGCTTTGCTGGGATTCACAGCCTTCAATACAGCTCTCACTTGGTGTTCACACAGGGTGAGTGGCTGAGAGTCAGAAGGCCGGCCAGCAAAGGCTACGGGGTCTGGTCTTTTAACCTCGTAGCGGGCGAAGAAGATATTCAGCTCCTCAGCCAACGAGGCATCGGTGTTTGCCATGCTCCTCGTGCTGCCCTTATAGTTGGTTAAGTGCTGCAATCCCTGCCATACTTACCTCGGATCGTTATTCGCTAAATGGTTCTCCACCTATTTGCTAGTCTATCAATCAAATCTCTGCTAAACATCGTGATTATATAAATCAGAGTACATACAGAGTACAGAGTACAGCCTTGGTGGAGCAGTGGGCTAATGCCTCCTTAAGTAACACCAGCTGCCTGCAATTAGTGCAGGTTCGCATCCCACCAGGCTCAAGGTTGGCTCAGCCTTCCAGCCTTCCGAGGTAGGTAAAATGAGGACCCAGATTGTTGGGGGCAATTAAGCTGACTTTGTAATAATGCCGATTGGGGGTGTGTGTGAAAGCCCTAATAAGCAGGCATATACATAGAATGAAGGCTACTGCTAAGCTTGTAAGCCGCCCTGAGTCTTCGGAGAAGGGCGGGATATAAATGGAATTAAAAAAAAACACCAATGGTTGCATAAACAGTGGCACAGAATCAAAATCATATAAAATATTAGTACCACTTTATAAATTTTAATAAGACCACTCCTGGAATAATGCATTCTGTTTAGGTCACGACCGTACAAAGAAGTGTTGAGACTTTGGAAAAAGTGCAGAGAAGAACAACTAAAATGATTAAAGGCCTAGAGACTAAAACATATCGTTGCAGGATTTGGGTTTACTGGTCTGGAGAAAAAGAACTAGGGGTGATATTATAGCACTATTCCAATAATTGAGGGGCTGCCACAAAGAAGAGGGGTTCAATTTATTTTCCAAAGCACCAGTAGGCAAGACAATGGATGGAAACCACTGGGAAAAACAAAAACAAGAAAGTAAAGAAGAAACCAGCATGGCCGCACAAAGATCTCTCAGACAAACTGAAAGACAAAAAGGACAAGTAGAAAAAAAATGGAAAGAGGGACACATAACTAAGGCTGATTATCAGCAGACAGCCAGAACATGCAAAGAGGAAGTCAGGAAAGCAAAGGCTCAGAAACAACAAAGACTTGCAACAGAAATCAAGGATAATAAAAAAAGGTTTCTTTCAACATATTAATAACAAGAAAAAAAATCAAGGAAACTGTAGTTCCACAAAACAAAGAGGACGGCAAGGAGATAAAAAGCAATAGGGAGAGAGCAGAGCTGCTTTCTTTGAATCAGTCTTCGCACAAAAAGAAATTATAGCACAACATACAAAAAAAAATACTACGAAAGAGAAAGTAAAAACCAAAATCAAAATAAGCGAGAAAATGGTAAGAGAACAGCTATCCGACCTTGATGAATATAAATCACCAGGTCCTGACAGATTACATCCCAGAGTTCTGAAGGAGCTGCCAGATGTGATCTCAGAACAATTACACTGTATCTTTCAAAACTTGTGGAGCATCGGGGAAGTACCTGAGGATTGGAAAAGGGCTGATGTGATTCCCCTCTTCAAGAAAGGAAAAAAAGTAGACTACAGACCTTAATGGTACTACATCCTGTTGGAGAGAAGTAAGCCTTGGTGGAGCAGTGGGCTAATGCCTCCTTAAGTAACACCAGCTGCCTGCAATTAGTGCAGGTTCAAGTCCCACCAGGCTCAAGGTTGACTCAGCCTTCCACCCTTCCGAGGTAGGTAAAATGAGGAGCCAGATTGTTGGGGGCAATTAAGCTGACTTTGTAATAATGCCGCTTGGGTGCCCCCGAAAGCCCTAATAAGTAGGCATATGCATAGAATGAAGGCTATTGCTAAGCACATTGATTTGTGCTTTAAATTGTAAGCCGCCCTGAGTCTTCGGAGAAGGGCGGGATATAAATAGGAATAAAAAAAAGCAGTAGAATACCACAAGTCTCCATCTTAGGGCCAGTACTCTTCAATATCTTCATCAATGACTTAGATGAGGGAATTGAAGGGAAACTCATCAAATCTGCAGATGACACTAAACTGGCAGAAATAGCCAACACCCCAGAAGACAAGCTTAGGATTTAAAAAGATCTTGACAAACTTGAACAATTCGCCCTATCCAACAAAAAGCAACGTTTTACATATAGGCAGAAAAAATCAAAGATATAAGTAAAGATTAGGTAAGACCTGGCTCAGAAATGGTAACTGTGAGAGGGACCTTGGAGTCCTAGTGGACGATCACTTGACTATGAGCCAGCAATGTGCAGCAGCAGCCAAAAACGCTAATACAATCCTGGGTTGTATAAACAGAGGCATAGAATCAAGATCATGTGAAGTATTAGTACCGCTTTATCAAACCCTAGTGAGACCACACCTGGAATACTGCAACCAATTTTGGTCACCAAAGTACAAAAAAAGACGTTTAGACCTTGGAAAAGGTTCAGAGAAGAGCAACAAAGATGATCAAAGGCCTGGAGATTAAAACATGTGAAGAACGGCTGCAGGACTTGGGTTTGGCTAGTCTAAAGAAAAGAAGAAATAGGGGAGACATGATAGCACTATTTCAGTATTTGAGAGGCTGCCACAAAGAAGAGGGGGTCAAATAATTCTCCAAAGCACCAGGGGGCAAGACAAGAAACAATGGTTGGAAATTGATGAGAGAGAGAAGCAACCTGGAATTAAGGAGAAAGTTCCTAACACTGAAGACAATTTTCCAGTGGAACAGCTTGCCTTCAGAAATTGTGGGCGCTCCATCACTGGAGATTTTTAAGAAGAGACTGAACAGTCGCTTGTCTGAAATGGAATAGGTTCTCCTGCTTTTCTTGCGGGCTGGACTAGAAGACCTCCAAGGTCCCTTGCAGCTCTATTCTATTCTAATCAAGGAGAAAAGTGTCCTAGCATTAAGGAGAAATTTTCTAAACAATTAATCAATGGAACAGCTTGCCTTCAGAAATTGTGGGTGCTTCATCACTGGAGTTTTTTAAGAGACTGGATAGCCACTTCTCTGAAATAGCATAGCAATAGCACTTAGACTCATATACCACTTCACAGTGCTTTACAGCTCTCTGTAACCGGTTTACAGAGTCAGCATATTGTCCCCAACAATCTTTGTCCTCATTTTTACCGACCTCAGTATGATGAAAGGCTGAGTTAAGGTTAAGCTGATCAGAATTGAACTGCTGGCAGTTGGCAGAATTTGCCTGCGATAAAGCATTCTAACCATCGCACCCCATGGCTCTATTTAGGGCATAGGGTTTCCTGCTTGAGCAGGGGGCTAGATTAGAAGACGTCCAAGGTCCCTTCCACCTCTATTCTATTCTAATTATTACTTTTGAAATTAGTTCTGTTTTGTTGTTGTTGTCAGTTGCAAAGTCGTGTCCGACCCATCGCGACCGCATGGACAATGTTCCTCCAGGCCTTCCTGTCCTCTACCATCTTCTGGAGTCCATTTAGGCTCACGCCTACTGCTTCAGTGACTCCATCCAGCCACCTCATTCTCTGTCGTCCCCTTCATCTCTTGCCCTCAACGTTTCCCAGCATTAGGCTATTCTACAGTGAGTCCTTCCTTCTCATTAGGTGGGCAATTTTATTTTTTACTTTATTTTATTTCCCTTTATTTTTTATTATTGTTTATATTTTAATTTATTTTTATTTTTTCCAATTTTATTTTTCATTATATTAATACTGTAAGTATAGGTATAGGTCATGATTTACTTTTAGAAGTAGTTTTCATTTGGGAGGGAAATGTACAATGAAGAGAAAATATCCTTCAAAGGGGTTTAATAGCCACATCTCAAAATGCATAGTAGAAAAAAGTACTCAAGAGGAAAATTGGACTTCTCCAGACAGCAATATTTTATCGTTATTTGAATAGAGAATCACTAATCAATTGGCATAAATATTTTTTTTTTCTTTTTTCTTTTTTATTTTAATTCCATTTATATCCCGCCCTTCTCCAAAGACTCAGGGCGGCTTACAAGCTTAGCAGTAAATATCTAGAAAGCTGATAAAACATTGTAGAAGAAAGCCAGGACAAACATGTCCATGTTCTTCCTTGAATTGAAAGTATTTTCTTTTCTAGCAGACTAAAGGACCCAAACTTGGGAATCATACCATGGAGACTGATTCTTTCTTCTATAAAATGCTCAGGATTTTTCTTGTTGATGTCACTGTGCTTCCTTTTCTAGTTTCATCCTTTCCTGCAAACCCCCTGGTTTTACAACAATTCCATGGACGGGGTGTATCTAGGCAAGAACGGCGAGCTGGCAGCTGATTTTGACATT
This sequence comes from Vipera berus, assembly GCF_964194415.1. Classification (NCBI taxonomy): domain Eukaryota; kingdom Metazoa; phylum Chordata; class Lepidosauria; order Squamata; family Viperidae; genus Vipera; species Vipera berus. Next base: position 285,125,823 of record NC_138203.1, on the reverse strand, counting down.
GTGAACTGGTTATGGTTCCCCAACAAGTCTGTAGCCAGAGTGAAATTTGGGAGTTATGCAAGAGAGAGATCCCAGGAACCCATCTTTGTCATTGACCAGGAGGCTGCTCTCTGGCCCCAAAGGTTTAACAAGGTGGGGAAAACTATTGAATTCCTATTTTACCCCTTCAGCATTGTCATCTGTTTAATAAAGTTGCTTTAAAGTCTCTGAAGTCCATCAGCGTTTCAGAAGACTAGGAAGGATCCTTTCCCAACCATTGTGGCTTACATATTTTGCTACTATTCCTGATTCAGAGATTTTGGATTCTCAATCCAAACAATGCCATTGCCTTTTATTTTCATAACACTTTCTATAATTGGGGTGTGTTACTAATGAGGACTGCAAAGCCACCAGTCTCCAGATGGAATAGGACATCTCACCATGCCCAACTCACCACAGAACAATGCAACAATTCAATTTAATTATTTAACATAATTAAAAATTATATTATTTTTGTCATATACATTTCATTTTGTTCCTCCTTTTGTATCCTTTCTTTAATTATTCTATTCCACCATTTCTTCGATATTAGGGTAACACTTGTCTTGCGGCAAATTGTCCCGTGGAAAGTTGGCTGTGGTGCTTTGTTCTGCAGTGAGTTGTCCACAGTTTGTTGTCCACAGCAAATGGTCCCAGACCTGTTCCAAGATACCTGCAGACTCCAACTGATAACGAACAATAGACAAATATGCAAAAAAGCAACATATTCACAGGAACACACAGTTTGCTTGTATCTTTTTTTGTAAGTTTGGACTTACACGATCCTTTGACTCCTGTTTAATACAATAAACATTTGTTATGATGCTATGCCGGCTCTTAACAAGGATTTCAGGCAGAGCTCTATTTTATTATTTCTCTCAAAGGCCAACAAAGTTGAGGTAAACATACAATAATCTCCAACTACAAATTATTCCACAGTCTGCAGGTAAAAAAGAAGAAAATCTCCTAGACTCAGCTCTGATCTCACAGAAGGCAGATTCCCTACATAAACTGCTACTTCCATTAAATGGACCTAATCTTTGTTAGCGTCTTAAATTTAAATAGAGTTTGGCCTGACTCTACTGTTCCTTTCCTTTGATAGCAACCCTAATATTTATGTTCCGGCTTTTGCATTCAGAGTCTGCCTCCCTCCAGGTGTGTGGAAAGTTGTCAGTCTGGATACTTCAGGGAGAGCCTGGAAGGGAAGCCCGTGTGCTGCTACAACTGTGTTCCCTGTGCAGAAGGGACCTTCTCCTCTCAGGAAGGTGGGTGAATCCAGAGTGAAGCAGTCCTTCAATAAAAGAATGACAGAATAGCAGAATAGCAGAGTTGGAGAAGACCTGCTCATTTTGGCCAATGAACTGTGCCAAAATAGCTGTACAATCTCTTCTTGAAAACCTCCAGTGATGTAGCATATTTGGTTTTCTTGCCTAAATGTAGAACCTTACTTTTTTCACCATTGAATTTCACTTTCTTAGACAGGGCCCAGTGTTCAAGTCTGTCAAGATTCTTCTGAATCTTGAGCCTATGTTCTGGAGTGTTGGCTACTCCTTCCAGCTTAGTGTCATCTATAAATCTGATGAGTTCCCCTTCTATCCCCTCAACTAACATATTGATGAAGATATTGACAAGTACTGGGCCCAAGACAGAAGCTTGGGGTATCCCATTGCATATTTCCCTTCATGTAGATAAGGTTCCATTGAGGACTACAAGTTGAGTGCAGTGGGTCAGCCAGTTACAAATCCATCTTGCAGCGATGCTTTGTTATTCAACAAAACATAAATATTAATAAAATTAACCTGAATAGAAAGATGATGAACTGGCAATTCATTAATCTGAGCCCCCACATTGAAAAGCAGAAAAATGCCCTGCGATTTAATACTGCTGATCACAGTCCCTAAAACTGTAACTTTCTCCTATTTTAGCCATGAACCGTCTCTGATGGTGGCATAGAAAAGCTAGGCTTGTGGCTGGATATGATAGGTACTATTATTCTCTCTTCAGATGCAGATTACTGTACCAAATGTCCAGAAGATCAACATCCAAATAAGGAGCGAGATAAATGTCTCCCTAAGGAGATAACTTACCTGGCCTTCAGTGACAATCTGGGGACCATCTTAACTTCTCTTGCATTCTCTTTGACCTCTATTACTACCCTTGTTTTAGCAATATTTATTAAATACAGAGAAACTCCCATTGTCAAAGCCAACAACCGCGACCTCTCTTACATCCTCCTCACCTCTCTCCTGCTTGCTTTCTTGTCCTCATTTCTTTTCATTGGACAACCAAGGAGAGTGACCTGCCTTTTCCGACAAACTGTCTTCAGTATCATCTTCTCGGTGGCTGTCTCTTCTGTCTTGGCCAAAACAATCACAGTTGTGCTGGCTTTTCTGGCCACAAAGCCAGGAAACAGAGTGAGAAAATGGCTTGGAAAGAGTTTGACCAACTCCATCATAATTTCTTCTTCCAGTGTCCAGGTGGTCATCTGCAGCACCTGGCTGGTGGTCTCTCCTCCATTTCCTGATTCTGACATGCAGTCTCAACCAGGAAAGATTGTGCTTCAGTGCAACGAAGGGTCTCTTACCATGTTTTATGTTGCTCTCGGTTACATGGGATTCCTGGCAGCCATCTGCTTTATAGTGGCTTTCCTGGCCAGGAACCTCCCTGGAGCCTTCAATGAAGCCAAGCTGATCACCTTCAGCATGCTGGCCTTCTGCAGTGTCTGGGTCTCCTTTGTGCCAGCCTACCTGAGCTCCAAAGGGAAGTACATGGTGGCTGTGCAGGTCTTTTCCATCTTGGCCTCCAGTGCTGGCTTGCTGAGTTGCATCTTCATCTCTAAATGCTACATTATTTTATTAAGACCAGCTCTGAATACAAAAGAGCAACTCACTGTGAAAACCTAAGTCACCATTTCATGTAAAGACCATGTTCTAAAAAGTCTTGTAATGAAAAATATTATTTTTATTCTAGGCTGTCAAAAGCAATGCAAATTATATGACTAGTATTTAAGCACTCACAATTAATTATTTATATGTGTGATTACCTGTACATTCCCTATTCTTGACAGCCACATAGTTTGACTAATTTTTCCAAAATAGAATCTAAAATTATTATTCAGAACTTTCTATATATTGACCTGCCTTTCTGTAGCAGCCAGTGGATCAGGGCTTGATGTTACATTTTTATGATATGGCATTGCAGGTCCCAAAGGTGCTTTTATTTACAAAAACACAACTGGACATATAGACAAGAGGTAGATCAGCTGGGCTTGTAGTTCAGCCAGAACAATCTGGAGCTGAACACTCTCAAATCTGTAGAGAGGATAATAGTTTTTAGAAGAAGCTCTCTTATTCTACCATCTCTTACAATATTAGGCAGCACAGTATCTACATTAGAGACCTTCAGGTTTCTTGGTTCTCTTATGTCCAAGGACTTGAAATGGTCACCTAATATTAGAACCATCATTAAAAGTCACAGCAAAGAATGTTCTTCCTGCATCAACTCACAAAGCTCAGATTACCCATCAGATTACAGATTACTGTATCGGCAGATACAGTTCTACGAAAGAATTCTTGAATCCATCATTTGTACCTCAATAATGTCTGGTTTGGCACAGCAACCAAACAGAACAGGTACAGAATTCTATAAATAGATAGGACTGCAGAAAAAACAATCACAACCAGCCTGCCTTCCATTGGGGATTTGTATGCTGCACAAACCAGAAGGAGCGCTGAGAAAATATCTACTTACCCCTCACATCCTACACACAATCTATTTCAACTTCTCCTCTCAGGAAAGCTTTTCATGCCAAATCAACCATATATAAAGACAGTTTTTTTTCCCATACCATCACTCTGCTGAACACTTGATTCCCACAACACTGTCTCAACTCTCATCTTTTCTCATCTTCTCATCTTAACTACTATCCTCTCCTATTGGCTCCTTATGATTTATCCATTGTTGTTTGTAACCTATGGTTAATAATTGTAACTATGATTTATGTCCTATGATTATGACCTTGCTGTTTATATGTACAGTGTAAGCTTATGCACCGGAGACAAATTCCTAGTGTGTCCAATCTCACTTGGCCAATAAAGAATTCTATTCTATTCATTTTCTGATGCTCCCCCTGGTTCATGGAAGAGTTGTGGGTTCTGTAAAGCAGTGTTTTTCAACCACTGTTCCGCGGCACACTAGTGTGCCGCGAGATGTTGCCTAGTGTGCCGTGGGAAGAATTGAAAAAACACTGACCTAGGAGACAGAGGTGAGAGGAGGAGGAGGAGGAGGAGGAGGAGGAGGAGGAACAGCCACGGGCGGAGCGGCGCTGCAAGACTCTCTGGCGGGGAGCCTTGGCTAAGCTGACGGCCCTACTTCGCTGGAAGCAAAAGCCCGGGAAAAGAAGTGGGCTCAACCTCTCTAGGCACCAGGGCTCCACGGCAGCATAGCTCCGCCCCCTTCTCTGGCTTCGGAAGGTCTCTTGCTGAAGAGAGAGAAGCTGGGGAGAGGCGACCAGCTCGCTTATCGGAAGAGGACGGACGGGCGGCCAGCCCGGCTCGCCTGAGCTGTCGCATGGTTGGTTGCCTGCAACGTTCGAAAAAGCTCTTCTTCCCCAGCACGCACCAGTTACTCCTTACTCCCCGCGCGGCTGAGGATGCGAGACTCCCACCTGGTTGGCTGCCTGGCTCCGCTTTCTTTGCTCGCCGCGACCCCTCGCCCCAGCCCGAAATAGAGGGATCTGACCGCTTCGCTCTTGGAGGCTTCGCTTGCGTCTGAAAAATTACACGGCTGATTTTTTTTTAACCTGTCCTTTTGATACGTTGCATAATAAAATGTCCTTTGGACCAAAGCAATTAAAAACCTTTGGGGTTTCCCCCCCCCCTCTGGAGTGAAGTGCTTTTGATGGTAAAGGTGAGAAAGAAAGAAAAAAGGAAGGGAAAAAAGGAGAAAGGGGGAAGGGGAAAAGGGAGGGAGAAAGAAAAAAAAGGAGAATAGAAAAGAAAGAGAGAGAGAGTGGAAGGGACGAAGGAAGGAAGGAAAAAAAGCAGGAAGAAAAATTAAAAAGAAATGCAAGTAGCTTCCAGTTTCCACAACAAGTAGAAAGCAAGAAATTGAGAGAGGGAGGGAAAGAAAGTGGGAGAGAGAAAGGAAGGAAGATAAAGAAAGAAAAGAGAGGGAGGGAAGAGAGGGAAGGAAGGAAGAAAGAAAAGAAGCGAAAAAAAGAAAATACAGAAAGATAAATTAAAAAGAAATGCAAGCTTTCCTTTTCCTTCACAGCAAAAACAAACAAAAGCCCCAAAATAAAATAAAATAAAATAAAGAGGCGAAGAAGAAGAAGAAGAAGAAGAAGAAGAAGAAGAAGAAGAAGAAGAAGAAGAAGAAGAAGAAGAAGAAGAAGAAGAAGAAGAAGAAGTTGGAAGGGACCTTGGAGGTCATCTAGTCCAACCCCTTGAGAACACAGGCCATCCTCGACTTACGACCATTCATGTAGCGACCATGGGGAGGTCCAACGGTGTGGAAAACGGTGGAGTGCCTCGTGATTTTTTTCATGAAACAAGTGTGCCTTTGCCCAAAAAAGGTTGAAAAACACTGCTGTAAAGGATTAAGGGATGTTAGAGGTCTACTAGAGGAAAATTAAGGATGACTCCAACTGGGCATGACTTAGAGTCACTATTAAGGCCTACACTATGACAATAAAAGTGGTGAAATAGTATTATTTCTCTGCTCATATTACATCAGTAGCCCTGTTCTTTTTTATTAGTTTTATTCATTTATAACATAAAATGTGAAAATACAGAAGCAAATAGTATATATTGGGTGAGAGAGAAAAGGACAAAAAACAGGCCGGGTTTGCACACAGGTGGCAGCGACAAACAGGTAAGAAATGCAGCTGGGGAAGGGTCGCGGCATGAGAGTCCTTCCTTCCCTCCCTCCCTCTCATTCTTCCTTCCTTCTCTTCCCTTCCCTTCCTTCCTTCCTTCCTTCTCTCCCTCTTTGTCCCTTGCTTCCCTCCCCCCTCCATGCTCTCCCCCACCTCCAGGGACAAGGGGAGGGAGACAGGCTGCCGGCGTGGCTGGTGGCTGTGCTGCCAGTGGCCATGTCTTGAAAGACCACTGGAGAAGAGCTGCACAGCATTAAGAGCAGAATGGTGGGAAAATATTTGTAATGAGGGAGGGAGAAAAACAGGCTTCCCCTGAAGGGGACTACTGCTATCATGTCACCCCTAGTCCTTCTTTTCATCAAACTAGACATACCCAATTTCAGCAACCATTCCTTATATGTTTTAGACTCCAGTCCCCTAATCATCTTTGTTGCTCTTCTTTGTACTCTTTCTAGAGTCTCAACATCTTTTTTACACAATGGCAACCAAACCTGGATGCAGTATTCCAAGTGTGGCCTTACCAAGGCATTGTAAAGTGGTATTAACACTTCACGTGATCTCAATTCTATCCCCTTGCTAATGCAGCCTAGCACTTTGTTGGCTTTTTTGGCAGCTGCAGCACACGGCTGGCTCATATTTAAGTGATTGTCCACTAGGACTCCAAGATCCCTCTCACAGTTACTACTATTGAGCAAGGAACCACCTATACTATACCTGTATGTTTGGTTTTTCTTACCTAAATGTAGAACCTTACTTTTTTCAACATTGAATTTCATTTTGTTAGATAGTGCCCAATGTTCAAGTCTGTCCAGATCCTGGAGAAAGATATTCCCTTATATGAGAGCAGTTTGAACCTGTTGAACCCAAGGATGTGGACAAAGTCCTCAGTGCTGTCTTTGCAACCTCCTGCTAATTAGATCTTTGTCCCTCCTGGTTGGTGAAACCCTCCATGATGGTGACTAGCAGGTGGGTGCAGGCAGGGAACATTCCTGGAGACTTTTAAGGAGACCTTGGCTCACCCTCTCCTTCAAAAACCATCCCTTGACCCACGTGCCTGGACAATTTTCATCCAGTTCCCCATCTTTCTTTTTTAGGGGAGGTAACATAAAAAGTGGTTGCTTGGCAGCTATAGAGGGTCCTGGATTAAACAGATTATCTGGACCCCTTTCAGTCAGGATCCAGGGCCAGTTAGGAACAGAGACAACTTTGGTCATCCTTGTGGATGTTCTCTAGCAAGAGCAGGATAGGATAGTGCAACCATCCGTGCTCTCCTTGACTTCTCAGGAGCCTTTGATACCATCTTTTGGGCTGGCTACAGGTCTCATGTAGGGCAGCGCTGTTTTGTGCTGCCCAAGGCCGGTCCCGATTGATGCTGATATGAAGTGAGCAAACTAGTCCACGGCAAATCTTTTAAGGCATGCCGCAGGCCTTGGTACTCTCTCCACTCATTTTTAACATCTACATGAAGCTGCTAGATGAGATCATCCATCACCTTTGGTTGAGGTATCATCAGTATACTGATAATGCTCAACTCTATAACTCCACCCCGTGACCTAAATGATGCTGATGCTGCCCTCTTGTGGTGACTAAGGCCTGGTTGAGGGACAACAGGCTTAAACTAAACCCTGGTAAGATAAAATTGCTTTGGGTGAACTGAGCTTCAAAATTCTGGATTTTGACATCCTTAGTTTTCGATTGGGTGGGACTACTTCAGACAGACCTGGTACTCAACTTGGGGTTTCTCCTAGACTCGTGTCTCCTGATCAAAGAGCAGGTGGCAATCACAGATAGAAGAGTCTTTTCACAACTTCGCATTGTGTCCAGGTTGTGACTTTTCCTGGATCAGAAGCTACAAGTGGTGCAAGTGGAGTGTTGTGGGCAGTTTTGGGAGGCTCTAGATGCTTAACTGCACCATTCGCTTAACTGAGACACTGGGGTGCAATGTTGGTTAGAATGTAGTATTACAGGCTGACTCTGCTCACTGCCAGGAGTTCAATCCTGACCAGATCAAGATTGACACGACAAAGGGGAGGAGGAGGAGGAATAACTGTATTTAAAACTGCTAAATTTATCCCCTCAGAAAACATCAGAAATGCAGGAAGCACATCTGGTTCATTTGGGATTTTTTTTCCCCTCTGGCTCCATCTCCCCAGTGAGTGAATTCAGGATGCGACAGAACTGATTTTCCTCTCTCTGTAATTTGTTTAGTTGGCCTTCTGAACAAATCTCTAGAGATTTTCCTCAAGCGTGTCTTAGAAACAAATAGCAGAACAGAGAGAAATCCAGCGTGCTACCTTACCTTGAGCCTGTTGAACACAGAAATGTTCCTGAAGACCAGGGCACAACAGAAGAAAGATTGCCTTCATACCTAAAGCTAAGGAAAGCCAACAAAGGCTCAGACTGCTTTGAATCTCTTTCTGCTTTTCCTAACTGTGATGAGCAACTGGCTCTGCCAGCTATGCAAGGATGGAGTCTCCTCTTTTTTCTGCTTCTTCTTCCCCCGATTCCTTGGGGCATGCTGAAGGCAAAATGCCCCTTGACTTCACAACGAGATCCATCAGAGTGGAAGAGCCATTTCAAGCCAGGTGATTATCTCTTTGGAGGAGTGGTCACTGCAAGGAAAGGTCTAAATCCACTTTACCTTTTCAACCAGATCCCCTCCAGCAAACGTTTCCGCTGGTGAGTCAGAATTTGGGAAGGCTACTAGTTTTCTTTTTATCTTGAATTTTTGTCACTCTCTTCTTGATGATGATGATGAAAAAAAAGATGATGATATTTGTGATGTTATCCATTCAGTCACATCCGACTCTTGGCGATTCTATGGGCCAGGTTTCTCCATATCTTCCAATCTTGCTCTACTTCTTTGAGTTGTTCTATGCTCTGGTTGGGGTCAGCTTTCACAGTGTCCAGCCATCATGTTCTTTGGAAGCCTGGTTTCCTTCAACTGCTAACTTCTTCAAACATAATTGCTTTCTTCAAATATGGGAGAATGATCCAACCTATTTGTTACACATTCACCAATTTTGTTTTTCCAGCGTCTGCACTATTTATTCCTTAGCTTAGAGGTTGAAAGCAATAATTTGCACTCATTTGCTGCCCAGATTCTTTGCAAGTGGTCAGTATCAATGTTTCATATAAATTTCAGAGGGTGAAGGTTCATTCTCCTAGCTTGTGGGTTTGTTTCCAAATATTTCGTTATCAGGTTAGGTGACATCTTCAGCAGAGTTTAGGGGATGTCAGTGTCAGTATTCTTCTGTTTATAAGGGCTTCAGTTCTAGGTGAGTCAAGTGAGGGTCTTGTGATGGGTCTTGTGATGGGGAGGTTACATCAGGTCAGTCACTGGGAAGTGAATTGCTGATGAAGGGGAAGCAGCAGGCTTGCGTGGTTTGTTCATGGTTAGTGGTGTCTCTGGTTGGCTGTGTGGTTGATTTGGTTTCTCAGGGGTAAGTAGGATAATAATAATAATAATAATAATAATAATAATAATAATAATAATAATAATAATAATAATAATAATAATAATAATAATAATAATAATAATAATATAAAGTTGGAAGGGACCTTGGAGGTCATCTAGTCCAACCGCCTGCTCAGGCAGGAAACCCTATACCATTTCAGGCAAATGGCTGTCCAGTCTCTTCTTAAAAACCTCCAGTGTTGGAGCATTCACCACCTCTGGAGGCAGGTTGTTCCACTGGTTAATTGTTCTAACTGTCAGGAAGTTTCTCCTTAGTTCTAGGTTGCTTCTCTCCTTTGTATTGCTGTAGAGTGCCAGGCTTCGATGAACTCATGAACGTGGTGGGTGGCAGCGTGGGTGATGATTTTAATGTTGTTCCAGTCAAACTAGTGTTGTTTGGTATTGGTGTGGGGAGATTAAGGATTTGGGATCATGGCCTTTGGCTGCCACCTGGTGTTTGTGAATTAAATGTCCTATCACTTCCTTTTGACAGATGTATCACAGTCTGTAGCCTTTCTACCAATCATAAGTACCATCTAATATCATTCAGGCCTACCATACAGGTAGTTCAATTTATATTGCTAAGCAAGACAATTGTTACGTGAGATTTGTTCCCCATTTTATGACCTTTCCTGCCACAGTTATTAAGTTAATCATAGCAATTCTAAAGTTAGTAACATGGTTGTTAAGTGAATCTGGTTTCATCATTGACTTTGCTTGTCAGAAGGTTACAAAAAGTGATTATATGACTACAGAACACTAAATCGTCATAAATTTGAACCAGTTTCGAAGTATCTGAATTTTATCACATGACCATGGGGATGCTGCAACAGTTATAAGTGTAGAAAAGGACCATGAGTCACTTTTTCAGTGTCATTGTAACTTCAAACAGTCACTAAACTAATAGTTGTAAGTCAAGGACTACCTATATTTTTCTTCCTGAATTAAATTTGCTACTTCTCCCTCTGGATGTCAGAGAAAGTAGAAGAAAATGAAAAGTTGTGACTAGATCTATTTTTCAGGCATCAAAATCTACATATCTGGTACTTTTTGTCCTTCTTGATCGCCGTCCGTGAGATCAACAGGAATCTTCTAATCCTACCCAACATCACTCTGGGCTACAACATCCATGACAATCATATCAATGCCGAGATGAATGCTGAAGCCTTGCTGGATCTGCTTTCTGGTGGGGAGGCAAACGTTCCAAATTACAAATGTGGAAGACAGAAAAATCTCCTGGCTGTCCTTGAAGGGACCAATTCTGACCTCTCCCAACATATTGCAACCATGGTCAGCATCTACAAAATACCACAAGTAAGTGTGGAGGTTTGCACTATCATTGTGGTTCAAGTTACTCATATATTACAAAAGTGTGCTCCTTATAAAAGATGAAACTTCTGCATAGTGGCCATCATTTTAAAATTATATAGTTTAGTGCACACAATCATTTTACAGATCGTTGTCAATTCCTTCCATTTCCTGCAGATCTCTTATGCTTTTGTTTCAAATGATCTGGATGATAAAACCCAGTTTCCTTTTTTCTATCGGATGCTCCCAAAGGAAGGAATCCAATACACAGGGATTGTTAAAATGATCCAGTATTTCAGATGGACCTCAGTTGCTCTCGTTGCTCCAGAATCAGACAATGGAGAAACATTCTTGAAAATGCTAAGACCTTTACTCACCCAAAGTGGCATTTGTGTTCTTTTCTCACAAAGCCTATCAGGAATCAATACCAATCAATATAGTTTTTCCAGTGATTTCTATCACAAATGGAAACAAATCAACGTATTTATTTACTATGCAGATGTTACATGGCAAACTCACTATTTCTACGGAATGGCATTTGTTGACCAAATTTTGGAGTTGTTAATAAAACCTACCATAGGAAAAATATGGATTGTAACAGCTATGGGGGATCTCACATATAATCTCCAGATTCCAATTTTCCAACATGTTCACAGTATTTTCACTATCTCCATCCAGGCAAAGAAACAGATAAAACAGGACAGCTTTCATCTCTTATTTTCTTCAATCTATGAGTTTGGCAACAAAGTTTTTCCCTGTTCATTTAAAAAGCTTGCCGTCGCCATTAAAAGTTGGTTGAGATGCAAAGAGAATGAAAACATGGAAGGTCTACCACAGGAGGAGATTGAAGGCACCCTGTCTCTTGACAGCCATCACGTATACAACTCCATTTGGGCTATGACGCGAGCCTTAAGTTTGGCCTTTATCTCCAGAGGGAAGAGGAGGAAACTGAAGGAAGGTGGAAAGGCCTTGGAAGTAAGAAGGCTACAACCTTGGCAGGTATTTCCTTTTCCATCTGCTGAAGACACTTCCAGCTATATTATTTATAAATGGTTTTAAGGAGAAATTTAACACATGGACAAGTCGGATTCTTTTCATAAGATACTCCTAAGCATGATGCATCAAGGAGAAGACTTGTCTACCTTAAATATGCTGTTTGTATGATAGGTGAATGGAGGGGAGGGGAAAGGCTAGGATAGTAAAAGACAATTGGAAAATGTTATTCAAAAAACAGAATAATAGAGTTGAAAGGAACCTTAGAGGCAGGGCTTTTTTTCTCATAGAACGCTCAGAACGGAGTTCCGGCACCTTTTTTGGATGGAATCTTGTAGGGTAGGCAAGGCGGGTTGTATGACATGTGTGAGTTCCGGCACCTTTTCCTTTTACAAAAAAAGCACTGCTTAGAGGTCTTCTAGTTCAACCCTCTGCTTAAGCAGAAGACCCTATATATCATGTCAGACAAATGGCTGTCCAATTTCTTTGTAATAACCTCCAATAACAGAGCACCCAGAACTTTTGGAGGCAAGTCATTATACCGGTTAATTGTTCTCCTTTGTTAGGAAATTTCTCCTTAGTTCTACGTTGGATCTCTCCTAGATAACTTTCCATCAGAAGCAACTGACCTCAGGTACTTTAGAGAATAGGTTGACTGCCTTCCTCTCTGTGACATCACCTCCAATATCTTGTCACTCCTAGTTCTTTTCTTCATTGTGATTTAGATTCTGCTGCATCTGGAATCTTATGATAGTCAACCTTCCAAAGTCTCAGTTGTTCTACCCTCATTCTTGCAGGCGTTGTAGTAACAGTTGGTATTTTTGATGGGACTCTTGTGTTTCTGGAGAATGACCTATTCCCTGCTTCTTCTCTGCAGAAAGGTACCATCCTTTCATCCAGATGAGAGGATCTTCTCCACTGAATAATAATAATAATAATAATAATAATAATAATAATAATAATAATAATAATAATAATAATAATAATAATAATAATAATAATAATAATAATAAAGTTGGAAGGGACCTTGGAGGTCATCTAGTCCAACCCCCTGCTCAGGCAGGAAACCTTATACCATTTCAGGCAAATGGCTGTCCAGTTTCTTCTTAAAAACCTCCAGTGTTGGAGCATTCACCACCTCTGGAGGCAGGTTGTTCCACTGGTTAATTGTTCTGACTGTCAGGAAGTTCCTCCTTAGTTCTAGGTTGCTTCTCTCCTTGACTAGTTTCCATCCGTTGCTTCTTGTCCTGCTTTCAGGTGCTTTGGAGAATAGCTTGACTCCCTCTTCTTTGTGGTAGCCCCTGAGATATTGGAACACTGCTATCATGTCACCCCTCACCCTTCTCTTCATTAAACTACACATACCCAATTCCAGCAACCGTTCCCTATATGTTTTAGCCTCCAGCCCCCTAATCATCTTTGTTGCTCTTCTCTGTAACCTTTCTAGAGTCTCGACATCTTTTTTACATCGTGGTGACCAAAACTGGATGCAGTATTCCAGGTGTGGCCTTACCAAAGCATTGTAAAGTGGTATTAGTACTTCACTTGATCTTGATTCTATCCCTCTGTTAATGCAGCCTAGCACTGTGTTGGCTTTTTTGGCAGCTGCAGCACACTGCTGGCTCATATTGAAGTGATTGTCTACTAAGACTCCGAGATCCCTCTCACAGTTACTACTATCGAGCAAGGTACCACCTATACTATACCTGTGCATTTGATTTTTCCTGCCTAAATGTAGAACCTTACTTTTTTCACCATTGAATTTCATTTTGTTAGATAGTGCCCAGTGTTCGAGTCTGTCCAGATCCTTCTGTATCTTAAGCCTATCTTCTGGAGTATTGGCTATTCCTGCCAGCTTGGTGTCATCTGCAAATTTGATGAGTTCCCCATCTATCCCCTCATCCAAATCGTTGATGAAGATGTTGAAGAGCACTGGGCCCAGAACAGAGCCCTGGGGCACCCCACTACACACTTCCTTCCATGTAGATGCAGTTCCATTGAGGACCACACGCTGAGTACGGCCTGTCAGCCAGCTATGAATCCATTTGGTGGTGATGCTATCTAATAAATCTGGAAGCCTCACTTGGAGTTTTCCACCCTCCTAACCAGTCTTTCCCAGTTAGGCAGCCCTATAACTGGTTTCTAACTGGGCATTTCTTTTGTCTCCAGTGACTCCTCTCTTCCTCCATTCTCCCACATCCTCTCCACCAAAATGGCAGGATTGCATAGAATAAAATGTTAGTTCTTTTTAAAAGGCTGTAGAGTTTCGTTCATGTGAATAGCAATAGCAATAGCACTTAGACTTACTGTATATGCCGCCTCACGGTGCTTTACATCCCTCTCTAAATGGTTTACAGAGTCAGCATATTGCCCCCAACAATCTGGGTCCTAATTTTACCAACCGCAGAAGAATGGAAGGCTGAGTCAAGTTTTTATTGGTGATGATCGAACTCCTGGCAGTGAGTCGAATTAGCCTGCATTCTAACCACTGCATCACCATGGATGTTTTTTTATTCCAGTTTCATCCTTCCCTACAAGATCCCCAGTTCTACAACCATTCCATGGATGGGGTGTATCTGGGCCAAAATGGAGAGCTGGTAGCTGACTTTGACATCGTGAAGTGGTTTCGGTTCCCTAACAAGTCTGTGATCAGAGTGAAATTTGGGAGCTTTGCAAGACACACATCCCAGGATGCCAAGTTTGTCATTGACCAGGAAATGATTATGAGGACACAATTGTTTAAGAATGTAGGGGCGATTATTAATTACAATTCTATTACTCCACTTCAGTTTTATCATACTTTAACACATTCTCATTCAACTTCTTCAAATTTTGAGAAGGTCTGCAAGGATTCAGTGTAATCGCAGAGAATGTCTTAGAAGCCACAACCTTCCATGTTTCCAGTGGTGGGATTCAAATATGTGAACAACTGGTTCTCTGTGTGGATGCCACTTCCAGAAGTTCATTCTGGGCCTGGACAACAAAAAATTAGCTACCGATTCTGCTGAACTGGTGCAAACTGGCTGAATCCCACCACTGCATGTTTCTCCTTCTTCAGTTGATTCAGGAGTTCAAACAATGCCTTTCTTTTAATCTGTATAATACTTTCCATAGTTGTCATATTTTACAGAAGTGGACAGGGAAGCTACCAGTCTTAATTCCTACCAAATACAAATGAACAATAGCAAAAATAGCAAAAATTGAGGCAGAAGATTCACAGGAAGAGATAGATTATTTAATTTTGTTGCTGTTGTTGCTCTGCTTGTGTATTTGATTGTAGGCCACTATAATCACATATCTTGTGCTTTTCAAAACTAAAACATGCACAAGACACTAACCCCTGAAATATTATGCTGCTTGTTTAGAAGGATATCAGAAAAAGCTCCATTTTACCATTTCTCTCAAAGGCCAACAGAGTCAAGACAAAGATAATCTCCCATTGAAAACTATTCCAAAATCTACAAATGAAAAAGAAGAAAATCTCCTAGACTCCATCCCTTTGATCTCACAAAAAGGATATTTGTGTCCTTCAGTTAAATGACCTGGGTTAAATTAAATAAGCTTTGTCCTGGATTTAAGCTGCTCATTAAGGACCTTGTCAACTCTGCCTTACAATTTCTTTTTTTTTAAGATCAACTCTAATATATAGTCCTTTCATCCTGCAGTGGATAGACAACAACTAAGTTGATCGTGATGATGATCATGACAATGATCATGATGATGATCATGATGATATATTCCTTTATGTTCTCTATTTTTCTGCACAGAGTCTGCCTCCCTCCAGGTGTGTGGAAAGTTGTGCACCTGGATTTTTCAAAGTGGGTCAGGAAGGGAAGCCCGTTTGCTGCTATGATTGTGTTCCCTGTGCAGAGGGGACCTTCTCCTCTCAGGAAGGTAAGTCCAGAGCAAAGCAGTCAGTCATCAAAAAGATTAATAGTTTCTTAGTCTGTTTCCAAAATAAATTATACATCTAAAGTAAATCATGCATCTTAAAAATCAATGCAATAGGAAGAAAGATTGGAGATGATGAACTGGCTGACCTGAACATAATCATGAGCATTAACTTCAGACATCCACTGCTACTTAAAAGCAGAAAGATATCCCTTCACAGTCTATAAAAGTTTCCCTTAGTTTGATTTAACTTAACTATTGTCATGAAAAATAATACAGTAGTGGCTAAAGATAGGTGCTACTTTTCTTCTCTGCAGATGCAAATTATTGCACCAAATGTCCAGAAGATCAAAATTCAAATAAAGAGCGAGATAAATGTCTTCCTAAAATAATAACTTATCTGGCCTACAATGATAATCTGGGGATCGTCTTGGCTTCTCTTGCACTCCTTTTGACCTTAACTACTGTCCTTGTTTTAGTAATCTTTGTTAAATACAGAGAAACTGCCATAGTCAAAGCAAACAACCAGGATCTTTCCTACATCATCTTGTTGTCCCTTCTACTTTCCTACTTGACCTCATTCCTCTTCATTGGACAGCCAAGGGGAGCTACCTGCCTTCTCCGACAAGCAGCCTTTAGTATAAACTTCTCAGTTGCCATCTCTTCTGTCTTGGCCAAAACTATCACAGTTGTGCTAGCCTTCCTGGCCACAAAGCCAGGAAACAGGGTGAGGAGATGGCTGGGGAAGCGGTTGGCCAACTATATCATTCTTTGCTCTTCCACTGTCCAAGTGGTCATCTGCAGCATCTGGCTGGTGGTCTCCCCTCCATTTCCTGATTCTGACATGCACTCCCAACCAGGAGATATTGTACTTCAATGTAACGAAGGATTTCTTGCCATGTTTTATGTTGCTCTTGGCTACATGGGTTTCCTCGCTGCCATCTGCTTCACAGTAGCTTTTCTGGCCCGGAATCTGCCTGGGGCCTTCAATGAAGCCAAGCTGATCACCTTCAGCATGCTGGTTTTTTGCACTGTCTGGATATCCTTTGTACCCACCTACTTGAGCACCAAGGGGAAGTACATGGTGGCTGTGCAGATCTTCTCCATCTTGGCTTCCAGTGCGGGCCTGTTGGGCTGCATCTTCATCCCCAAGTGCTACATTATCTTATTAAGATCAGATCTGAATACAAAGGCACAGCTAATTATTAAAGCATAAGCCAAGAACTGGTTCTTACTCTTTCTTTCTCCAAATGTCATCACTATACCCATTCTTTATTCTAAAAATTGTTGTTATAGAAAGTGTGTCTATTTCATTCTCATATAAAACCATTCCAGGTTAAGATATTTTGTTTTTTATTATTAGAATCTTAAAGTAAATTTCCCTGTACATATCCACTTCAATACAGTATAATGTAGCAGTCATAGGACAACATATTATTAAGCATTGGTTTTGTCTTGGATTTTTGGTTTTGTTTACCAACTCCGATGGATCACCCACTAAGAAACAATATATCCCCCTTTTGGGAGGGAGTGATAACTTAGAAGAATGTAATTATATAATGTGTCAGTTTGAAATAGAGGAAATGTAGCAATACATTCTTAAAATTATATAGGAAGTTACAAGATATGACAATAAGCAGATAAGCAGCAACAAGTAGGGACAAAAAGGCACATAGAATAAAATCAAGGTAGAATATCATGCTTTGGTGTCTGTGGAGATTCTGAGTCATCCAGGTCATAGATGATGATGATGATGATGATGATGATGATGATGATGATGATGATGATGATGATGATAATAATAATAATAATAATAATAATAATAATAATAATAATAATAATAATAATAATAATAATGTTGGAAGGAACCTTGAAGGTCATCTAGCCCAACCCCCTGCTCACACAGAAAGCCCTATACCATTTCAGACAAATGGCTGTCCAGTCTTTCCTTGAAAACTTCCAGTGTTGGAGCATTCACCACTTCTGGAGGCAGGTTGTTCCACTGGTTAATTGTTCTGTCAGAAATCTCCTTAGTTCTAGGTTGCTTCTCTCTTTGGTTAGTTTCCATCCTTTGCTTCTTGTCATGCCTTCAGATGCTTTGGAGAATAGCTTGACTCCCTTTTCTTTGTGGCAGCCCCTGAGATATTGGAACACTGCTATCATGTCTCCCCTCATCCTTCTCTTCATTAAACTAGACATTCCCAATTCCAGCAACCGTTCCTTATATGTTTTAGCCTCCAGTCTCCTGATCATCTTTGTTGCTCTTCTCTCTACTCTTTCTAGAGTCTCAACATCTTTTTTACATTGCTGTGACCAAAACTGGATGCAGTATTCCAAGTGTGACCTTACCAAGGCATTGTACAGTGGTATTAATACTTCACGTGATCTTGATTCTATCCCTCTTGTTAATGCAGCCTAGCACTGTGTTGGCTTTTTTGGCAGCTGCAGAACACTGCTGGCTCATATTGAAGTGATTGTCCACTAGGACTCCGAGATCCCTCTCACAGTTACTACTGTTGAGCAAGGTACCCCCTATACTATACCTGTACATTTGGGTTTTCTTTCCTAAATGTAGAACCTTACTTTTTTTCACCAATTGAATTTCATGTTGTTAGATAGCGCCCAGTGTTCAAGTCTGTCCAGATCCTCCTGTATCTTAAGCCTATCTTCCTGAGTGTTGGCTATTCCTGCCAGCTTGGTGTCTGCAAATTTGATGAGTTCCTGATCTATCCCCTCATCCAAATCATTGATGAAGGTGTTGAAGAGCACTGGGCCCAGAACAAAGCCCTGAGGCACCCCACTACACACTTCCCTCCATGTAGATGCAGTTCCATTGAGGACCATACGCTGAGTACGGCCAGTCAGCCAGCTTTGAATCCATCTGGTGGTGATTCTGTCTAACCCACATTTTTCTATCTTATCAAGTAGTAGTTTGTGATCTACTTTATCAAATGCCTTACTGAAGTCCAAGTAAATTATATCTACAGCATTCCTCTGATCCACTAATTTTGTCACTTGGTCAAAGAATGTAATAAGATTTGTCTGGCATGATTTGTTTTTGACAAACCCATGCTGGCTTTTAGTAATGACTTTGTTTGCCTCTAGGTGCTCGCTGATTTATTGTTTATCTTTTCCAGAATCTTCCCAGGTATTGAGGTCAGGCTGATAGGTCTGTAATTTCCTAGATCCATTTTTTTTCCTTTTTTGAAGATGGAAACTACATCAGCTCTCTTCCAGTCCTCTGGTAGTTCCCCAGTGATTCAGGATCTTTGAAAAATATAGTTCAGAGATCACATCTGCCAGTTCCTTGATAACCTTGAGGTGTGATCCATCTGGTCCTGGTGATTTGAACTCATCTAGGCTGGACAGATGCTCACTTAGCATTTTCTTGCCTAGCTTAACTTGTGCTTCTATTCTGTTTTTTATGACACTATTTTTGATAGATTGGTATGTTTTTTCCCTTTGTGTAAAGACAGATGCAAAAAAACAAGTTAAAAGTTCTGCTTTCTCCCTGTTGCTTATCCCAAAGATGCTTTTTCATGAGGCAACTGGACTTTCTTGTTTTTTCTTTGAAGACATTTCACTTCTCATCCAAGAAGATTCTTCAGCTCTGATTGGATGGTGGGGAATGAAAAGATTTATATTCCTTGCAGAGAGCTGTTCATTTGCATTCTCTTAGCAAGTTGTTAGTGCTACTTGGAGGTATATGCAGTACAATGCAGTGAGCCATGTGCCAATCTGTACTTTGGGGAAAAGAAACAACCTCTTCATAAACGCATGGCACAACATAGAAGAACAAACCTATCAGGACCAGAGTCAGCAGTCCATCTGCATTTAAAAGACAAAGGCCACTCTTTCAAAGACAGCAAAGTCCACATTTTGGACAGAGAGGACCTCTGGTTTGAAAGAGGGGTCAAAGAGACCACCTATGTCAAAACTGAACAGCCCTCTCTCAACAGACGGGAAGGGATTCTACATTGTCTATCTCCTGTCTACATCACAGTCCTTTTGATAGTTCCAAGAAGGCTCCACACCCATTTCCACTACTCAAATAGCTCTGAGGACATAGGTAAACCTCCAAATGGCCTCAACAACTCTCTAAAAGGATGCAAATGACTGGCCGTCTGCAAGGAATATAAATCTTTCTATTCCCCATCATCCAGTCAGAGCTGAAGAAGCTTAATGGATGAGAAGTGAAATATCTTCAGAGAAAAACAAGAAAGTCCAGTTGCCTCATGAAAACGCATCTTTAGGATCATGCTTTGGTGTTGTTCAGGGTCTCAGCTCCCTTAGCAGCTAGGACTCTTTGCTGAAGCACTTCAATAAACGTTTCGTGAAAATCCATCACTCATGTCTGGTTCTGATCCACTTCTGCACTAGGCTGAACCATTTTTGGGACAACTCCCTTCTGGTTGGGCCCAACCCTGCTTCCAATTTATGGCAGGCTTATTGGTATGGCATAGGGTTGCAATGGCAGTAGTTTAATATTTGTGTTGATGTCAGTACACAAAGGTAGGTGTCAAGATCCACCTTGAGAATCCAAATAAAACTCCAGGTTCATTCCATTTCCAAAAATCTTACTGTTTATTGAATACATGGCATAGTAATGTCGAAGCAAATCTAACTCTGAGGTTCTCAGATACCAGTTCATAGAATTAAACAATAATTTCTCTGGCCAAAACCCCACCTTCTCACATAGTTCATGTAAACAATTTCACTTTGCTATGGGAACCGTCTGCTTCCTCTCCGCACCTGCTGCAGTGTCCTTGGAAAGGTTTCAGGCTCTCATAGTTTTCAGCAGAATCATAGAGGTTTCATTTTTTTATCTAACCAATTCTAAAGCAACACCTCTCCACCACCAGCCTTACTCTAATGGCAAGTTGAAACAAAGAGCCATGTAGCTGTCAAAGTTTCATTCTTGACAGTAGGACTTCAATGACATTATCACAGCCAGCGTAACATGATGGTGCACCTACCTAACCTCCCACTTTTCTCTCTGAGGCAAACCTCTTCTCTTTTTCCTTCATGTTTCTAAGGAAAACTGGACACCACAAAAACCTACTTCTTTATTAGTTTATTCTACAACTAAGGACAGGATATATGGCTCGAAAATTCGATGTTAGAAAGTTAGGATAATTAATCAATTAATGAATTAAAAGGTGGCCTTCACATTTTTTCTGTGGCCTCTAGCAAATGCTGAAAAAGTCTTATAATAAGGACATAGAAGGCTCTTAATATTCTTTTGAACTCTCAGCCATTGTTTTGTTAAAGAACTTTTGATTTCACAGTGGGGTTGGAATATTCTATTTTTATTCCAACCCATTGTTAAATCAAAAGCTCTTTAACTGAGTAGTTTTTGACATCCAAATTACTTATTTGAGATGAATTAATGTCTTAGGAATCTTCCATAGTTCCCATCATTAATAAATATTAAATATTGAAGCCAGATTAAATTTAGGATGTAAAACTCTGGGTGGCAAATTCCTGAGTTTATTATAGGCAACTGCAGAGAAATCCAGACATTCTATGAAATATGCATCTGCCCTTTGCAATGTCCTTGTTTCTAATAAGCAAGAGGAATTGGACCATCTTTACAGAAAATAATGCATAAATAGGCAGGATATTTGTTCCCATAAGAAAAACCACCAACAAACCACAACTGGAAATGTCAACAGAGCCTACCTTGGTTAGACGTGATCTCTGTGATCTTTCAATAATTAGCCTTAAGAGTACCAAAAACTGGCCTTAGATTGGAGAAAATAAGCTAGCAAATTATGCCTACTCCAAACATTGACACATTCAGCTTGTGAATCAAATATCATTAGGACAGGAACATCAAACTACATAAAGAGGAGCTACAAAAAAAGATGAAGCAATTCTCTAGGGTTAGATCTTTATCTGGGTCTGAAATAAAGGGCCACTACGCAACCATCATAGGAAGCTCTCTTCTCCCTCTTCCTCAGAAATAGTTTACAAAGTGTGCCTTAAGTGAGCCATGGTGGTGCAGTGGTTAGAATGCAGTATTGTGGGTTAATTCTGCCAACTGCCAGCAGTTCGATTCTCACCAGCTCAAGGTTGACTCAGCTTTCCATCCTTCCGAGGTGGGTAAAATGAGGACTCAGATTTCTGCGGGCAGTATGCTAACTCTGTAAAGCAGAGAGGGCTGTAAAGCACTGTGAAGTGGTATATAAGTCTAAGTGTTGCTAATGCTTAACAAGGGCTTGTCCTCAATATAAGCCTTCTGTGCATAAACATAGAAAATAGCTTATACCCAATATTTTAACAATTGACAATCATTTAATGCATGAGGTTAGCAAAGCAACCCAGAGACCATGAAAGAAAGCAAATCAAGTCAAGTGGGAGAGTCAGCAATTGAACTGATTCCCAATATATAGGAACTATTTGCAAAACTTGCATGTCTGAGGAGATTCTCAATTATCCAGGTTATGGTTGTCCCAAAAGCGCTTTTTTTCAAAAGGTAAGGTAAAGGTAAAGGTAAAGGTTCCCCCGCACATGTGTGCTAGTTGTTTCCAACTCTAGGGGCCGGTGCTCATCTACGTTTCAAAGCCGAAGAGCCAGCACTTGTCCGAGGACGTCTCCGTGGTCATGTGGCCGGCGTGACTAGATGCCAAAGGCGCACGGAACGCTGTTACCTTCCCACCGTAGTGGTCCCTATTTTTCTACTTGCATTTTTACGTACTTTCGAACTGCTAGGTTGGCAGAAGCTGGGACGAGTAACAGGCGCTCACTCTGTTATGCGGCACTCGGGATTCGACCTGCCAAATTGCCAACCTTCTGATCAACAAGCTCAGTGTCCTAACCCACTGAGCCACCGCGTCCCTTTCAAAAGGTAACTTGACGTTATTATTATTATTATTATTATTATTATTATTATTATTATTATTATTATCATCATCATCATCATCATCATCATCATCATCATCATCATCATCATCATCATGGAATGAACCTTAGAGGTCTTCTGGTCCAACCCCCTGCTCAGGCAGGAAACCCTATACCATTTCAGACAAATGGTTGTTCAATCTTTTCTTTAAAACTTCCAGTGTTGGAGTATTCACAGCTTCTGGAGGCAAGTTGTTCCACTGCTTAATTGTTCTAACTGTCAGGAAGTTTCTCCTTAATTCCAGGTTGCTTCTCTCCTTGATTAGTTTCCATACATTGCTTCTTGTCCTGGCTTCAGTTGCTTAGGAGAATAGCTTGATTCTCTCTTCTTTCTGGCAGCCCCTGAGATATTGGAACATTCCTGTCATTTAATTTAATTTAATTTAATTTAATAACATTTATATACCGCCCTTCTCCCTGAGGACTCAGGGCGGTTCACAGGGCAGAATAAAATAGCAAATACAAACATTAAAAAAGATTAAACAATTGCCCTAGTTAAAAACAATAGAAATACAGTGCTAAAAACCCCAAGAAAAATTAAAAGACCAAAGATAAAACAACCCTAGCAATCCCCATCAGGCTAGGCCAGCTTGTACAAACAGAAATGTCTTAAGATCGCGGCGAAAGGAGCGAAGATCGGGCGCCATCCGGAGCTCTACCGGTAGCTGATTCCACAGCTCCGGAGCGCCCACAGAGAAGGATCTCCCCCTGGGGGCCACCAATCGACATTCTCTGATCGGTGGCACCCTGAGGAGGCCCTCTCTGTGGGAACGCACAGGGCGCAGGGAGCTTGATGCCGGCAGCAGATGTTCCCTGAGGTACTCCGGCCCCATGCCATGGAGTGCTTTGAACACCGTTACCAGTACCTTGAATCTCACCCGGAAGACAACTGGCAACCAATGCAGCTCACGGAGCAGAGGTGTAACGTGGGAGTATCGGGAGACT
Organism: Vipera berus; assembly: GCF_964194415.1. Taxonomy (NCBI): domain Eukaryota; kingdom Metazoa; phylum Chordata; class Lepidosauria; order Squamata; family Viperidae; genus Vipera; species Vipera berus. The sequence continues at coordinate 285,102,430 of NC_138203.1, read as the reverse complement.
CCCAACACCACTCTCGCGGCTGCATTCTGTACCAGTTGGAGCTTCTGGGTGATCCTCAAGGGCAACCCCATGTAGAGAGCGTTGCAGTAGTCCAGACGAGAGGACACGAGCGCATGAGTGACCGTGCATAGATCATCCCGGCTAAGATAGGGCCGCAACTGACGCACCAGGCGAACCTGTGCGAAGGCCCCCCTAGTCACAGCTCCTATATGGTCTTCCAAAGTGAGCCGTGAATCTAGGAGGACCCCCAAGTTGCGAGCCCTATCTACGGGGGGTAATAGTTCACCCCCCATAGCCAGAGGTGGAATGTCCGAATAAACCCGGGATGAAGGTATGCAAAGCCACTCAGTCTTGTCGGGGTTGAGCTGGAGTCTGTTCCTCCCCATCCAGACCCGAACCGCCTCCAGGCAACGGGACATCACGTTGAGGGCATCACTGGGGTGGTTTGGGGTCGAAAAGAAAAGTTGGGTATCATCAGCATACTGATGATACCCAACTCCAAAGCCACGAATGATCTCACCCAGCGGCTTCATGTAGATGTTGAACAGGAGAGGCGAGAGGACCGACCCCTGAGGAACTCCACAAATGAGAGACCTCGCGGTCGACCTCTGCCCCCCTGCCAACACCGACTGCGAACGTCCCAAGAGATAGGAGGAGAACCACTGTAACACTGTGCCTCCCACTCCCAATCCCCTGAGACGCCGCAGCAAGATACCATGGTCGATGATATCGAAAGCCGCCGAGAGGTCTAATAGGACTAGGACAGAGGAATGCCCCCTGTCCCGAGCCCTCCAGAGATCATTCACCAGCGCGACCAATGCCGTCTCCGTGCTGTGCCCGGGCCTGAAACCCGATTGGTACGGGTCTAGATAATCCGCTTCATCCAGGACCAGAGGGAGCTGATGCGCCACCACACTCTCAACAACCTTCGCAAGAAAGCGAAGGTTGGAGACAGGACGAAAGTTGTTCAATACAGCCGGGTCCAGGGCAGGCTTCTTGAGGAGAGGCCTCACCACCGCCTCCTTCAAGACGGCGGGGAAGATACCCTCACTCAAAGAAGCCGATATAACTGCCTGGAACCAGCTGCGTGTCCTCTCCCGGGCTGCATAAACCAGCCAGGAAGGGCACGGGTCCAGTAAACATGTGGTGGTGCTCAGCCTCCCCATGATCCTGTCCACTTCCTCTGGAGTCACAGAATCAAACTCCTCCCAGGTGATATCGACAAGACCACCCGTGTCCTGATCGTCAGACTCTGCCCAGTCAGAGTCCAGACCGGTCCGAATCCGAGCGATTTTGTCCGACAGATGTTGGTTAAACTCCTCGGCACGTCCCTGCAAGGGATCCTCCCTCACCTCCTGATTTAGGAGGGAGCGAGTCACCCTAAACAGGGCAGCCGGGCGATTATCTGCAGACGCAATAAGGGTGGCGAAGTGGTTGGACCTCGCCTCCCTAATTGCAGCGAGATAAGACCTAATATAGGCTCATGTCAACCCTCGTCCTTCTCTCCATTAAACTAGACATACCCAATTCCAGCAACCGTTCCTTATATGTTTTAGCCTCCAGTCCCCTAATCGTCTTTGCTGCTCTTCTCTGCACTCAACATTTTCCTTACATTGTGATGACCTAAACTTTATTTGGTTTTTTAAAAAAAAAACATTTTGCTTGTCATCCAAGAACCTTCTTCAGTTCTAACTGACTGGTGGATAATGGAAGGATTTATATTCTTTGCAGTCATCTGGTCCAATAATCAAGAATATTTGTAGCTCAGGGTTGAAATGAGGAATCCTTGCTGCTCTCGGAGCCTGGCTGTTTTGTTGCAGATTTTTCATGACCTAAACTAGGTAACCTTAATGGTAGTCACTATTACAGGTAGTCCTCACCTTACAACCATAATTGAGCCCAAACTTTCTGTGGTTAAGTGAGACTGCATCCAGTTTTGGTCACCACGATGTAAAAAAGATGTCGAGACTCTAGAAAGGGTACAGAGAAGAGCAACCAAGATGATTAGGGGGCTGGAGGCTAAAACATATAGGGAACGGTTGCTGGAATTGGGTATGTGTAGTTTAATGAAGAGAAGGGTGAGGGGTGACATGATAGCAGTGTTCCAATATCTCAGGGGCTGCCCTAAAGAAGAGGGAGTCAAGCTATTCTCCAAAGCACCTGAAAGCAGGACAAGAAGCAACGGATGGAAACTAGTCAAGGAGAGAAGCAACCTAGAACTAAGGAGAAACTTCCTGACAGTTAGAACATTTAACCAGTGGAACAACCTGCCTCCAGAGGTGGTGAATGCTCCAACACTGGAGGTTTTTAAGAAGAGACTGGACAGCCATTTGTCCGAAATGGTATAGGGTTTCCTGCCTGAGCAGGGGGTTGGACTAGATGACCTCCAAGGTCCCTTCCAACTTTATATATTATTATTATTATTATTATTATTATTATTATTATTATTATTATTATTATTATTATTATTATTATTATTATTATTATTATTATTATTATTATTATTATTATTATTATATTTGCTAAGTGAGTTTTTGCCCCATTTTATGACCTTTCTAGCCACACGTTAAGTGAATCACTGCAGTTGTTAAGTTAGTTGCATGGTTGTTAAGTGAATCTGGCTTCCCCTATTGACTTTGCTGGTCGACAGGCCACAAAAGGGGATTCCACAACCCCAGGATGTTGCAACCATCATAAATATGAGTCAGTTGCAATGGTTGCAAGCATGGGAAATGATCATAAATCACTTTTTCCAGGGTTGCTGTAGCTTCGAACCGTCACCAAATGAACTGTGGTAAGTCAAGGAATATCTGTACTACTAGCACTACAGGTAAGTCCTCGACTTACAACAATTCATTTAGTGACTGTTCAAAGTTACAACGGCACTGAAAAAAATTGACTTATCACTGTTTTTCACAGTTGCAACCTTTGTAGCATCCCCATGATCACATTGGTTTGTGCTTAAATTGTAAATTGTAAATTGTAAGCCGCCCTGAGTCTTCGGAGAAGGGCGGGATATAAATGGGATTAAAATAAAAATTAAAAAAAATAAAAAATGATCAGAATTCAGATGTTTGGCAATAGAATAGAATAGAATAGAATAGAATAGAATAGAATAGAATAGAATAGAATAGAATAGAATAGAATAGAATAGAATAGAATAGAATAGAATAGAATAGAATAGAATAGAATAGAATAGAATAGAATAGAGCAGAGCAGAGCAGAACAGAACAGAACAGAACAGAACAGAATAGAATAGAATAGAATAGAATAACAGAGTTGGGACCTTGGAGGTCTTCTAGTCCAACCCACTGCTCAGGCAGGAAACCTTATACCATTTCAGACAAATGGCTGTCCAGTCTCCTCTTAAAAACTTCCAGTGTTGGAGCATTCACCACTTCTGGAGGCAGGTTGTTCCACTGGTTAATTGTTCTAACTGTCAGGAAATTTCTTAGTTCTAGGTTTCTTCTCTCTGATTAGTTTCCATCCGTTGCTTTTTGTCCTGCCTTCGGGCGCTTTGGAGAATAGCTTGACTCCCTCTTCTTTGGGGCAGCCCCTGAGATACTGGAACACTGCTATCATGTCACCCCTCACCCTTCTCTTCGTTAAACTACACATACCCAATTCCAGCAACCGTTCCCTATATGTTTTAGCCTCCAGTCCCCCAGTCATCTTTCTTGCTCTTCTCTGTACTCTTTCTAGAGCCTCAGCATCTTTTTTACATCGTGGTGACCAAAACCGGATGCAGTATTTCGAGTGTGGCCTTACCAAGTCATTGTAAAGTGGTATTAACACTTCATGTGGTCTTGATACTATCCCATGGTTCATACATATGGTCATTACTGTGGCCCGAGGTCATGTGATCCCCTTTTGCAACCTTTTGACAAGGAGAGGCAATGGGGAAGCCAGATTCCCATGGACAACCCTTTGTCTGAAGTGGGATAGGGTCTCCTGCTTGAGCAGGGCGTTGGACCAGAAGAACTCCAAGATCCCCTCCAACTCTATTCTTCTGCTCTATTATATATAAATAAATAAATACATTTGTTGGAGATACAGCAGGAAATAAAGGGGACATAAATATATCAACAACTTACAAACATAAATTAAACCTTCCACTTAAATTAACATTAATCATCACATCATAGGAAAAGACTAGCAAAATATTCAATTGTCCCACTGGAAATATGAGGCTATAAAGTGCCTGTCCTGGGGCTGAAAGAAGCTGAAAGAAGCTCTTAAGGTTGGTTCTCCAAACAATCTGAAAAGAAGTCCCAAGGTGGTCAAGATTTTGGATGCTCTTTAGCTGTTCCCGCTCTCCTTTCTTTGATGTCCTGCAGAGGTAGAATGGGGGGTGGGGAAAATCAGAGCTGTAACAGGGAGGGCGATTTCATTTTTTCAATGACAATAGGCCTGGAGTCCAAGTAGTATTGCTGGAAATCCTCAGGCACTCAACTGAAGAGCAAAATCAAGGATTGGGAGAATTTTTTTTTCTCTCCTGGAGTTTGTCCAAGACTGTAATCCTTGTTGTAAATTGTTTTCCCTTTCCCCCAAACATATTACTTATTTATTTAGCATACGGCAATGTTACATTAGCCAGGAGACTACACTGCTAATGCAGAGTAGGAGTTCGGCTGGCTGTTTGCTCGCTCTGTTTGGTTCACACTCGGGCGCTTCCCAAAGTGTGCCACAGGAGGGCGGGCTAGTTCCACACCAGAAAGAAAGATGAGTGGCTTTCCTGCAGCAGCATCTGAGGCCCTCTCCTTCCACCAAAGCTGCCTCACAAACGAGTGTGGCAACATAGAAGGTACAGCACGGGTGGGATGCTGACTGTCTGCCTGAAGCACAGGCTCAACTCCCCACCAAAGTGGTATCTATTTATCTAATCACATAGAACATGTTTTTCAATTGCTAGGTGGGCAGCTGAGGTGAGTGATGGGAGTTCACCCTGCCACACAGTACTAGGACTTGAACCGCTGGAGCAAAGACCATCATTAACCCGACTTCAAAATCAGCTTGTTTGGAAGTTGTTCAGAAGAGGTGAGACTCAAATGGATCCGTCACCCCAAGACCCTCCCAGTGGGAATTGAGGGCAGGAGGAGTAACAAGACTGCAAAGGTATTTTCTCCTTACTTACTCATCCAGACGATCCCAGACACCAGAAGAACGAAAGCAGCCACAGTGGCCAAGATGACTCCTACGTGGAGTCTCCTGTTGGCTAAAAGTAGAACAAAGTCTTCAATCTTCAGGGCAATTACTGCTACCAAGATCCTAAGCTCAAGGACAGATACCGGACCTCCATTTTGGCACCTGGCACAACCAAGGGATGCTCATTACCATGAATTCCTCCCTAGCAGTTTCACTTCTGCCAAAGAAGGACCCATTGCTCCTAGGATGGCAACTGTGGAAACCACAACCAGGCCTGGCCTTGAACCTAGGTGTGCCCTTCCCACTCTGCCATCCCCCAGTGCATTTAAACAAGGGTTAAGATGATGGGATCACCCACTCTTCTTCATTCACGTGGCACAGAAGCATTAATTATCTACAGGGTTACCAATTCTATGCCTAAGATGACATGTGGTTGTTTAGTTTGTGGTTCAATACATCATCAGACACAAATAGGTTGAGGTCGAGGATGGAGCAAACTAACAAATGGTGAATGTCTACGGAGATTCTCAGTCATCCAGGTCATGGTTGTCCCAAAGATGCTTTTTCAGGAGCTGTCCGCAAGGACTATAAATCCTTCCATTCCCCACCTGAAGAAGCCTCTTGGATGAGAAGTGAAACATCTTCAAAGAAAAACAAGAAAATCCAGATGCCTCCTGTTAAAGCACCTTTGGATAACACCTGGTGAGCTAATTGTTCTGTCTTTGCACCAATGGTTCCCTTTCTATTGACCAATCCATCAGTCTCTCATCAGGTTCCTCCATCCAAACCAAGACCAGGGACTTCACAAGCCTAGAATGCTCAATGTGAGACAGTGATGCATCTCAAGGCCTGGGATAGTCCGTCAAATAATAATTATTTTTTAAATTCTTTCCACCATGGTTGAAAATTCTTCTTTACCTACCCTGGTTTTGCAGTTTCTCATCAGGCTCCTCCTTCCAGGCCAAGACCAGGGGCTCCTGCAAGCCTTGGTGCTCCAGGTGACACCGAAAACGGTCCCTCTCCTTGGGGTCAATCTCAATGCTGAGCCAGACATAGTATGTCCCGTCTGAGTTGGGGGCCACATTCTTAGAGAGGGTCTCGTACTGGCAGACCTCTCCATCCCTCATCCAAGTGGCCCAGATCTCCTTGGGGTAGAAGCCATAAGCCTGGCAGATCAGAGTCTCTATGGTGTCACTAACTGCCTTTTGGGTCACCTGACCCACTGGGGGCTCTGCAAAGACAGCAACAGCACACCTCACAGGTCCTCTCCAAACACAAAGGTAACACAACATCTGAAAGAACCTAACTACATTGCATCACTGCAACCCTTCTTTCTTGAATCTTATATAAGAATAAGAGAATAACAGATTTAGAAGGGACCTTGGAGGTCTTCTAGCTCAACCGCCTGTTCAAGCAGGAGACCTTATACCATTTCCGACAAAGGGTTGTCCAATCTCTCCTCAAAATCCTCCAGGGTTGGAGCATCTGTAAGCTCCTCAAGAGGTGGACTTTATTTATTTATTTATTTTTATTACATTTATATCCCGCCCTTCTCCGAAGACTCAGGGCGGCTTACAAGCTTAGCAGTAGCCTTCATTCTATGTATATGCCTGCTTGTTAGGGCTTTCACACACACCCCAAGCGGCATTATTACAAAGTCAGCTTATTGCCCCCAGCAATCTGGGTCCTATATGACAATCCTAATAGGTAGACTAGGGCAGGAAATCAACCATACAAAAGAGGCTAAAACCCCTTTTCCTGAAATTGGCTATAATAATGGGATCTGATGCACTGTGCACCCTTTTCCATTTCTTCAGAATATAATCTGTCTGCTCTAGAGGTATGTTTCCTTTTTTATTGTCCAAGGATCACACATATGTCCATCAATGTTATCTTCCTTACCCTCTACACTATTAGCATTGCATATCAGTAATTGCATGACCTCGGTAGATGCCATATGCTCAATAAAATAAATAAATGCCCTCTACACTAAGTTTGCTTTCATGCAAAAATGATTTTTCCCCCTCAAGGGGAACTACAGAACTACAGTCTTCCCATCCCACCAGCAAGCATTAAAAGATCCAGCCAGGAAAATGATGCAGCTCTATTTCCCTACGCTTACCTATCCTCTGCTGAACTTCCTTACTGTAGGACAGGTAACTCTGCAGCCACTCAATGCAGGTCCCCTCCAGGTAGATTTTGTTTCTCTGAGACCACCCTGGATCATCTTCCCACTTCTCCTTGACCTTCTGGGCCTGGGGCTGAGCTGCCACCCATCTGAGGGTCTCCTTGTCGAAGCTGATGAAGTCCATCCCGTCGTAGCCGTAGTGCAAAAACCCTCCTTTGCTCCCGTCTTCCTTGAGCTCGCAGCCCAAAATTGCCTGCCAGGTGTGAAGCCCTGAAAGAGAGTTTAGAAGGACCACATTTCCACCCCAAGCCCCACCCGTACCCCCTCCAAAAAAAGCTCATTATAGAGCCTCAGGTGGATTCTTTCCCCCTTCATTTCTTCTGGAGAAGGAACCATGAACTCTTGTTCCCCGTCCCCCCCCCCATCTTCTACAACGGGGAGAAAAGTGAAGAGGGCCTACTACACCAAACCTTTTTGCATATCATGCAATGTATTTCGGGTGAAGGAAAAATAATCTGGAGTTTTTCTTTCCTTCAGAGGAAAAAAATAAATCACCACCATCTCCTTTCAGCGCTGGAACCCAAAAAGGAAAACAAAAAACAAAAATGCTGCATTTTGCAGTCTCTAGGTGGGCCGTATGGTCCCTTCTCCCTTCCTTGGGAGATGGTGATATGTTCCCTCACCCACCCACCCCATTCATTTCTCCCTTGGAATAATATAGAGTCAAGTGGAGGAAGGAAGGAAGACAAACAAACCTCCATTTTGCCGTATGCTCTTCAGCTCATGTCGGAAGACCCGCTCAGTAGCCAGCAACATCTCATTCCCTTCTTTCCCCTGCTTGGGGTCCTCCTTCTCCACCTTCTCCATCCAGGAGACCAAAGGCTCCACCCTCCTGGTGTGGCTGTCATAGCAAGCAATGGGTTGGTCATCCAGGTAGACCTTTGAGAAGAATTGGGGTAGCCCCAAGTTGGGCTCCGACACCTGCAAGTAAGTGTACCATAGGGAATGTGAAAGGGAGCCTGGGAAGGAAGAAGAGAGAAGGGATTGATTGATTGATTGATTGATTGATTGATTGATTGATATAAAACACTACAAGTTTGTGTTAGTTTCGCCGACTTCATCTGGACAGCTGCTCCACAACTCCCTGACACTGTATAACTGATTTGGGGCTCAGACAGGACCCTTCCAGCCCAAACCATTTTCTGGATTTAAGGAGAATTTGAGAAATTAACCCACTTAAGCCGCTCCTTGTGAGAAGACAGCAAAACAGAGGTTTGTGCAGTCAGCTTGTGAGTCAAGCTGATGAGATTTGAGGAGGCCTACGTCAAATTTTCACCTCTGGAGTAGCCAGTACAGGTAATCCTTATAACCATTCTTTTAGTGACCATTTGAAGTTACAACAGCACCGGAAAAAGGTGACTTATGACCATTTCTTCACTCTTACAACTATTGCAGCATCCCCATGGACTTGTGTCTATGGCAAGGTAGGCAACCTTGGCTCTTTTATGACTCGTGGACTTCAACTCCCAGAATTCCTGAGCCAGCCATGCTGAGGGGAAAGGGAGAGGTTTCCAAGCTGAGCCATGCTGGCTGAGGAATTCTGGGAGTTGAAGTCCACAAGCCATGAGGGGGCCATAGTTCCCCCATGCTGACTCGGGAATTCTGGGAGTTGCAGTCCACGAGTCATAAAAGAGCCAAGGTTGCCTACCCCTGGTCTATGGTATAAAGCTATGTTCAGTTATTATCTGTATTGTGTATTCTATAATTTGCATTTGATGTGCTATAAAACAATTACTTGGGGAAAGAAAGAAGAAACATGGAGAAGTGGAGCTGGAGAATTGTCTGCAGAGAAAAGTCCCAGGAGATTCTAGGATAGTGGGCAAAATTGGGAAATCAAAAAGACATCCAGGAAGAATGAAATGATATGCCATTTCTGTATCATTCCCCCCCCCCAAAAAAAAAAATCCTCCATGCAATAAAGTCAACAGGACTCAAACTGGACCTGAGGGAAACAAGTCCTTTTGCTCAGGTAGACCAAGGTGTTGGCATGGGTGAGGCTGCCAAGGTGAGACCTGCTTGTGAATATCAGGTGTGTTGCTGGAAAATAGATCTTTTCCTCAAGATTTAATCTTGATTTTTTTTGCCTGCAAGATGGAGACCTGGCTGAGGAAGAAAGGCGACTACTTGCTCTGGCTCCAGCCTGCCACTTCCTGTGACGGTGTTGTCAAGATTGAATACTGCAGCCAATTTTGGTCACCATATCACAGAAAAGATGTTGAGAGTTTGGGAAAAAAAAATCAGAGAAGAGCAACTAAGATGATCGAAAGGCCTGGAGACTAAAACATACGAAGAACGGCTGCAGGATTTGGGTTTGGCTAGTCTAAAAAGAAGAAGAAATAGGGGAGACATGATAGCAGTGTTTCAGTATTTGAGGGGCTGCCACAAAGAAGAGGGGGTCACGTTATTCTCCAAAGCAGCAGAAGGCAGGACAAGAAACGATGGATGGAAACTAGTCAAGGAGAGAAGCAACCTAGAACTAAGGAGAAACTTCCTGACAGTCAGAACAACTAACCAGTGGAACAACCTGCCTCCAGAGGTGGTGAATGCTCCAACACGGGAGGTTTTTAAGAAGAGACTGGACAGCCATTTGTCTGAAATGGTATAGGGTTTCCTGCCTGAGCAGGGGGTTGGACTAGATGACCTCCAAGGTCCCTTCCAGCTCTATTCTATTCTGTTCTGTTCTATTCTATTCTATTCTGTTCTGTTCTGTTCTGTTCTATTTCTTCAATCGCTCTTCAGCTTGGCATTCAAGCGAGAGGAGGGAGGAGGGCAGGCATTGAACAGACGGGCGAAAGGACAAAGTGCCACCTATAGCAGATTGTTGCTAGGGAGACTGCAAATATACCGGGTGGTTTTCAGTTTAATTTGCATCTGTCGGTAATAATAAAATTGGATATCCGGATCCAAAAAGCTGCAGTCCCAATACAGCCAAGAAAAATTGTATAACTTACAAGTTTCTTTATTTATTAAACTTCGGCAAATGCTAAACACTGATCAAAACGGAAGGCAGGCCAAAGCAGGAGGAGATAGAAATAAGCATGCATGAAAAGGGCAGAAGAATTCTAATAACTAGTTTATATCTTTATCAACTATCCATCCATCCATCCATCCATCCATCCATCCATCTATCCATCTATCCTTGGAGCCTTGGTGGAGCAGTGGGCTAATGCCTCCTTAAGTAACACCAGCTGCCTGCAATTAGTGCAGGTTCGCATCCCACCAGGCTCAAGGTTGACTCAGCCTTCCATCCTTCCGAGGTAGGTAAAATGAGGACCCAGATTGTTGGGGGGCAATAAGCTGACTTTGTAATAATGCTGCTTGGGGGTGTGTGTGAAAGCCCTAATAAGCAGGCATATACATAGAATAAAAGGGATGCGGTGGCTCAGTGGGTTAGGACGCTGAGCTTGTCGATCTGAAGGTCGGCAGTTTGGCGGGTCGAATCCCGAGTGCCGCATAACAGAGTGAGCGCCTGTTACTCATCCCAGCTTCTGCCAACCTAGCAGTTCGAAAGCACGTAAAAACACAAGTAGAAAAATAGAGACCACTCAGGTGGGAAGGTAACAGCGTTCCGTGCGCCTTTGGCGTCTAGTCATGCCGGCCACATGACCACAGAGACGTCCTCGGACAAGCGCTGGCTCTTCGGCTTTGAAAGGGAGATGAGCACCGGCCCCTAGAGTCGGAAACGACTAGCACGCATGTGCGGGGGAACCTTTACCTTTACCTTTATACATAGAATGAAGGCTACTGCTAAGCTTGTAAGCCGCCCTGAGTCTTCGGAGAAGGGCGGGATATAAATGGAATTAAAAAATATATATCCATCTATCTATCTATCTATCTATCTATCTATCTATCTATCTATCTATCTATCTATCTATCTATCTATCTACTGTATCTATCTCCAATGTCCCTTCCAGCTCTATTCTATTCTATTCTATTCTATTCATTCCTTATTCTATTCTATTCTATTCTATTCTATTCTATTCTATTCTATTCTATTCTATTCTATTCTATTCTATTCTATTCATTCCTTATTCTATTCTATTCTATTCTATTCTATTCTATTCTATTCTATTCTATTCCATTCCATTCCATTCCATTCCATTCCATTCTATATTTATTCTATTCTAATTCTATTCTATTCTATTGCACTCCAGTCCACTCTATTCTATTCTATTCTATTCTATTCTATTCTATTCTATTCTATTCTATTCTATTCTAATCCAGACCCCTGCTCTGGAAGGGGAGCCATTTCAGACAAGTGACTGTCCAGTCTCTTCTTAAAAGAGGCTGCCAGAAAAGGGGGATCATCCTATTCTCCAAAGCACCAGAAAGCCAGACAAGAGATAATGGATGGAAACTAACCAAGGAGAGAAGTAACCTTGAGAAATTTCCTAACGATGAGAACAATTAACCAGTGGAACGGCTTGCCTTCAGAAGTTGTGGGTGCTCCATCCCTGGAGGTTTTTAAGAAGACACTGGACAGCTACCTGTCTGAAATGATAGGGGGGTGGTCTTTTTGAGCAGGGGGTTGGACTAGAAGACATCCAAGGTCCCTTCCGACACTGCTATTCTGTGTTCTCCCTCTCCAGCCAACAACTGCTCCTCATACTTAATTCTTTCTTTTTCTCCAACTGTTGTCTCCTACTGCTCCATGTTGCACCCATACTTTCTTTCCTCTCCTTCTGCCTATTTCATCAGCCCAGCAGCAAGTCCCCTAGCAACTGAGGAGGAATCCCCCCCCCGCCACAGGATTCTAGTCCTCAGTACCTGTGACATCTTCCCACAACCAGCCCGGCAATCAGCTAGCTAATCTCATCAGCCTTCGTGAGTTCTCCTCCCCTTTTTGTGCCTCTGTTTGTGACCATCAGCAACGCAATTGCGGGCCCACCAAGCCACTAAATCCTATGCCACAATATTATTACTATCATCATCATCGTCATCGTCATCATTATTATTATATTATTATCATCATCATCATCATTATTATTATCATCATCATCATCATTATTATCATCATCATCATCATCATTATTATTATCATCATCATCATCATCATCATCATTATCATCATCATCATCATCATCATCATCATCATCTACTCACGGCCACAGTGCCCCAGCAGGATGACCAAGGTGGCCACGGTCCTCAAGCCCATGAGAGCCATCGTGGACACAGTCCCAGATGCCAGGCAGTAGAATATTATGCCATAGGGAAATCAAGTGTTTGTCTAGCCCCCCCCCCCCCCGCAAAAAAGAGCCCCCTTCAAATCTCCACCTGCCTGCCTCCAATCAGAGGCTGGCTGGGCTCTTTCCCCAGGTTGGAGGGGGGGCGGGCACCGTACTGGTTTCACCTCCTTCCTACCCCTTTTGGAAATCGCCTTTTTTTTCCCCTCCTCTGGCCCAGCCTTTCCCTGCTCGCAACTGAATGGGCCCCACCCACCCTTTCTCTCAATGGCTCCTCGCCGATGACGCAAAGGAGCCAGACTGGAGAGCGGTGGAGGGGGGGGCAGGGGAGTGGGGAGCCTCCTGAAGTTTGTCGAAGAGCAGCAGCGAAGGGCTGCAAGAGCTTCTCGACTTCCCAAGTGATGGGGGGTTGTGCTTCTCGTTGTTGTATACCAGGGTTCTTCAAACGTGGCCCTTTGATGACTTGTGGACTTCAACTCCCAGAATTCCTCAGCCAGGCACGCTGGCCGAGGAATTCTGGACGTTGAAGTCCACAAGTCATCAAAGGGCCAAGTTTGAAGACCCCTGTAATGTATACGTTTCGGAAGGGAGCGTGTGTCTTCTGGGAGAATGACAACGGGGTCATCCATGACACACACACACACACACACACACACATTTCGCGGGTGCCTGTATGTGGATCCTTGGTTTTTCGGGTTTTTCCCGGGTAGAACTAAAGGTGTAGGCGCAACGTTTCGACGGAATCCCATCCGTGATGATGACGGATGGGATTCCGTCGAAACGTTGCGCCTACACCTTTAGTTCTACGCGGGGAAAAACCCGAAAAACCAAGGATCCATATATATATATATATATATATATATATATATATATATATATATATATATATATATATATATATATATATATATATATATATATATATATATATATATATATATATAAGGTAAAGGTAAAGGTTCCCCCGCACATGTGTGCTAGTCGTTTCCGACTCTAGGGGCCGGTGCTCATCTCCGTTTCATAGCCGAAGAGCCAGCGCTTGTCCGAGGACATCTCCGTGGTCATGTGGCCGGCATGACTAGACGCCAAAGGCGCACGGAACGCTGTTACCTTCCCACCGTAGTGGTCCCTATTTTTCTACTTGCATTTTTACATGCTTTCGAACTGCTAGGTGGGCAGAAGCTGGGACGAGTAACAGGCGCTCACTCTGCTACGCGGCACTCGGGATTCGACCCGCCAAACTGCCGACCTTCCGATCGACAAGCTCAGCGTCCTAACCCACTGAGCCACCGCGTCCCTATATATATATATATATATATATATATATATATATATATATACACATATATATATATATATATATATATATACATATATATACACATACATATATATATATATATATATATATATATATATATACATATATATATATATATATATACATATATATATACATATATATATATATATATATATATATATATATATATAGATATAGATATAGATATAGATATAGATATAGATATAGATATAGATATAGATATAGATATAGATATAGATATAGATATAGATATAGATATAATGTTTCAAATGTTAACTATATATATATATATGATAATGACGACGTCACCACCATCCCGTTAACACAGGCAGGCGATTCTACGGGGAGGGGGGTACCTCTCCACATCTTCCGAGCTGGAGGAAAAGTTATTAAACGGGGCTCAGCACAGCACAAGAACGTGGAGGCAGTTTCTGCTGGCGGGGGGGGGGGGGGGGGACTCGGCCCGACCCAGATGCTTCTACCCACCTTCCTCCCACGAATTGCGTGTCCTTGAGCGGCTTCCCGGGTTCCCCCCCCCGCAAGGAGCAAGCGGGGCGCCGGGCACAATACCATCGCCCCCCCTCCCATCTCAGGGGCCGCCGATGGTCACCAAATCTGAACCCAGCCCCTCCTCCAGCCCCGGTCTCCCCTTTCTGGTCCGGTCCATCCAGACTCCGAACGCAGCCCGAGAACGACTCAAACCCCTTTTCAAATGGAGCGTCTTTGCTTCGGAGCGACTCCGGATTCGCCCCCCCGGGAAGACAGTGACCGCGGCCCTTCTTGATCGCAAAGCCGAAAGAAGAAAGAAGCCAGGACAGCCTGAGAGAACCTCCCAGAACTAAGGAGAAAATTCCCAAGGGTGAGAACAACCGACCAACGGAACAGCTGTCGCCTTCAGAAAAAAAAAGCGACTGGGCGACCGTTTGTCTGAAATGCTATACACTACTCGTATCCTTCTTCGAGTTGTTCTACGTTCTGGCTGGTGACTTGTCACGGGCACAGTTGCCAGGGTGACTCCAGGGCTCATAAGCACAGAGGAGTGGGTCAAACGGCCCATGAAGCAAACGGAGCCTGCCTCCCCTCCCCCTTTTTGTTGATAAAGGTCACATGTTGGCAGCAGGAAAGAGAGACTGAGATTTTTTTTATTATTATTATTTTTAATTCCATTTTATATCCCGCCCTTCTCCGAAGACTCAGGGCGGCTTACAAGCTTAGCAGTAGCCTTCATTCTATGTATATGCCTGCTTGTTAGGGCTTTCACACACACACCCCCAAGCGGCATTATTACGAAGTCAGCTTAATTGCCCCCAACAATCTGGGTCCTCATTTTACCTACCTCGGAAGGATGGAAGGCTGAGTCAACCTTGAGCCTGGTGGGATGCGAACCTGCACTAATTGCAGGCAGCTGGTATTACTTAAGGAGGCATTAGCCCACTGCTCCACCAAGATGAAGCTTGCCAGATTTTGGAGGAGGAGCCGAAGGAAATGGAGAACTTTTAAGAGGAAGGGGCTCCTAAATGGAACAGCACGAAACGGAACCCCCCCCTTCCCCCATCTGCCCAAGAATAAATGCTTGTTAAGCCCTTTGATCCTGACTGAGATCCTTCGCAGCGCCTGGTGGGGCATCAGAAAGATTTGTGCCTTACGTTTATTTATTTATTTTTATTTTTATTACATTTATATCCCGCCCTTCTCCGAAGACTCAGGGCGGCTTACAAGCTTAGCAGTAGCCTTCATTCTATGTATATGCCTGCTTATTAGGGCTTTCACACACACACACCCCAAGCGGCATTATTACAAAGTCAGCTTAATTGCCCCCAACAATCTGGGTCCTCATTTTACCTACCTCGGAAGGATGGAAGGCTGAGTCAACCTTGAGCCTGGTGGGATGCAAACCTGCACTAATTGCAGGCAGCTGGTGTTACTTAAGGAGGCATCAGCCCACTGCTCCACCAAGGTTTGAAGTGGTAACATTGTCTTTTTTTAAAATATATATATTATTGAATGTGTAGGTCGCCTCATCGAGATGGCACGGGGGGGGGGGGGGGGGGAGAGATACAAACGAATCCCTTGAAACGCAACTCCAAGAGATAATTCCCTGAGTCTGAAGGAGAAAGGATTCCATGTGGTTCCGAGAGGAAGCAGGAAGTTGATCTTGTTGCAGAGATCCTTGGGTGAAATTCTCTTCCACCCCTACCCCAAACGGCTGTTTTCCAAAAGGCAACTGGACTTCCTTGTTTGTTTGTTTTGAAAATGTTTGGTCACCACGATATTGAAAAGATGCTGAGATTCTTTTAAAAAAAGGTTCAGAGGACCAGGGATGATGACATGATAGCAGTCTTCCAATATCTCAGGTGTTGCTCCAAAGAAGAGGGAGCCAAGCTATTCTCCAAAGCACCAGGAGGCAGGACAAAAAGCAAGGGATGGAAACTAACCAAGGAGAGGAGCAACCTAGAACTGCTAAGAAGAAAATTCCTGACAGAACAATTAATCAGTGGAACAATTTGCCTCCAGAAGTTGTGAATG
>NC_138203.1:285078564-285081064 GCF_964194415.1 Vipera berus | reverse complement strand
AAAATAGGGACCACTACGGTGGGAAGGTAACAGCGTTCCGTGCGCCTTTGGCGTCTAGTCATGCCGGCCACATGACCACGGAGACGTCCTCGGACAAGCGCAGGCTCTTTGGCTTTGAAACAGAGATGAGTACCGGCCCCTAGAGTTGGAAACGACTAACACGCATGTGCGGGGGAACCTTAACCTTTACCTTTTTACATCCTGTTATGGAATGAAAGCAGAACAAGGACACACACAACACACAAACACACCCCACAAAGATGGAGCAAAGCAACTACCGTATGAAAGTGCTGACCAGGACTTAGGGTACAGTATCAATAGTGAATACATGAAGGTGGCCCCTCTCTCTCTGGTCACTTGCAGGCCCCTGAATGCTGGGTCATGAAAGGACAGCAAAGGAAACACCCAATGTTCTAAACCAACCGGGGACAGCTAGAGACTTGGGGAAACACCCAGAGCGAACAGGTGGTGTCCTGGGGAAACACCCCAAATGGGGAACATGCTAACTACTACTTCTTTCTAGTTTCTTATCTATAGTGTGCCAGCCCCAAGGGGCAAAGTCTTAATCTTATGTGTGTGTCAGCTTTGCTGGGTGAATAGCTTATATAACCAAAATGGGTATAAAAATAAGACATCTTTGCTATGTGGAGCTTTCCCACCCCCCCTCTTTTAGAGAAGCCCGTCTCTATTCAGCTAAATAAACACGTGCGTTTGAAGGCAACTTCTGGTTTCCTGTATTTTGTTAATCAAGCGAAACCTCAGAACCTGCACGTCAAAACCACCCACACATACATTGCAGGAATCTTACCCAAGTGCCAGGATTTCTTTGTCTCTTTTGGTCCCCAAGGATGCAAAGAGAGGGATGTGATTTTTTTTTCCCCTTGGGAGGGAGGGAATAGGGAGAGAGAGAGAGAGAGAGAGAGAGAGAAAGAGAGAGAGAGAGAGAGAGAGAGAGAGCCATTTTAAAGGGCACTTCTGTGTCTATTTATTTGTGGGACAGATTTGTAGCTCCTGATAGTAAAATTCGTGTCTTCATCTAGGAAGAGATTGAAACTCCTGGTGAGGAGGGGGCTAGAAGGGAGCACATGGGGTGTGTGTGGGGGGGAAAGAACCCCCCACCCTTTCCAACCTCATTGAGGTTCTACTTCAGGGCTTCACACCTGGCAGGCGATTTTGGGCTGTGAACTCAGGGAAGACGGGAGCCGAGAAGGCTATTTCCACTACGGCTGCGATGGGATGGACTTCATCAGCTTCGACAAGGAGACCCTCAGATGGGTGACAGCTCAGCCCAAGGCCGAGAAGGTCAAGGAGAAGTGGGAGGATGATCCAAGATGGTCGCAGGGAAATAAAGTCTACCTGGAAGAGAACTGCACTGAGTGGCTGCAGAGATACCTGTCTTACGGGAAGAAGGCTCTGCAGAGGACAGGTGAGTCCTTTGGAGAAGGAAACCTGGGGATCTCTCTAGGCTGGATTTTTGGGGATGCAGGTGGGGGGGTCCTGTTTTGAAGAAAAGCCATCCTTGTGTTTCATCTTGCCTCCCAGGAGGGTCTAGCACCGTGGCGGCGAACCTATGGTACGTGTGCCACAGGTGGCACGCAGAGCCCTCTCTGTGGGCACAGGCACCGTCACCCCAGTCCTAGGCCTTCACTTGGGTTTTATAAAACCTTTTCACTTTAGGCCTCTGCTATCATGTGCAAAAAAAGAGAGAAGAGGTTCAATCAATCAATTTCAACTTCTTGTGGGGAAAAAAAGATCTCACAAAGTTGGAATTGAATGAACCATGCATACATTGAGATTAGAATTGATTGAACTTTTTAGTCCCACCCAGTCTGCCATTACCGCTGCAGCCACGCCCACCCAGTGGGCCATGCCCACCCAATGGGCCACGCCCACCCGACACCTGATGATTCATAAGTGGGTTTTGGGTTGCAGTTTGGGCACTTGATCTCTAAAAGGTTCGCCATCACTGGTCTAGCATTTCTAAACTCTGAAGCCTACTAAACCTTCAGGAGATAAGCAGGCCTGGTCATAGTACAACATTCCTGCTCTGAAATCCTCTTGTTTCTTGGTTTTTGCAGAGCTCCCAGTGGGGAAGGTGACCCACAAGACTGCCAGTGAGAACGTGGAGATCCTCATCTGCCAGGCCCATGGCTTCTACCCCAAGGAGTTCCAGGCCACCTGGATGAGGGACGGAGAGGTCTGCCAGTATGAGACCCTCCCTAGGAATGTAGCCCCCAACTCAGATGGGACCTACTATATCTCGCTCAGCATTGAGATCAACCCCAAGGAGAAGGACCACTACTGGTGCCGTGTGATGCATGATGGCTTACAGGAGCCCCTGGTCTTGGCCTGGAAGGAAGAGCCTGGTGAAAAACTGCATCATCCAGGTAGGTAGAGAGGAATTAGCACCTATGTTGGAAAGAATGAAAAGAAAATCTGCTGGACCATCTCAGACCTTGTGATGCAGAAAAGGAACCATCCCTGTGTCCTTCTGCTGGAG